>NC_133802.1:35539609-35562109 GCF_043250625.1 Sebastes fasciatus | reverse complement strand
GTGCAGTAGTACTACCAACAGTGCAGTAGTACTACCAACAGTGCAGTAGTATTACCAACAGTGCAGTAGTATTACCAACAGTGCAGTAGTACACTTCCAAAGCTACTAGTAAGCACTGATTGTGTTGAGAAGTATTTCAGCTTTTCATGGCCAGTCATAGTAATAAAGATTATCATCACAATGTCCTGAGTTGAAAAACTGGATCATAAAAACCACAACAGCAGCAGCTGTAACCGATGACAACAGAAACTTTCCTCTATTACACAACACAACTAAAGACTCTGATTCAACCACTCTGACCTCTACATGTTATTATTGAAGAGGGACATATTCCACTGCAAGGAGCTACGTTCACGTGTTCACTCGCTACGTTCACGTGTTCACCCCCTACGTTCACGTGTTCACTCGCTACGTTCACGTGTTCACTCGCTACGTTCACGCGTTCACTCGCTACGTTCACTCGTTCACCCGCTACGTTCACTCGTTCACCCCCTACGTTCACGTGTTCACTCGCTACGTTCACGTGTTCACTCGCTACGTTCACGTGTTCAACCGCTACGTTCACTCGTTCACCCGCTACGTTCACTCGTTCACCCCCTACGTTCACGTGTTCACTCGCTACGTTCACGTGTTCACTCGCTACGTTCACGTGTTCAACCGCTACGTTCACCCGCTACGTTCACGTGTTCACTCGCTACGTTCACGTGTTCACCCGCTACGTTCACGTGTTCACTCGCTACGTTCACTCGTTCACCCGCTACGTTCACCCGCTACATTCACGTGTTCACCCGCTACGTTCACGTGTTCACCCGCTACGTTCACCCGTTCACCCGCTACGTTCACCCGCTACGTTCACGTGTTCACCCGCTACGTTCACGTGTTCACCCGCTACGTTCACGTGTTCACCCGCTACGTTCACGTGTTCACCCGCTACGTTCACGTGTTCACCCCCTACGTTCACGTGTTCACCCGCTACGTTCACGTGTTCACCCGCTACGTTCACGTGTTCACCCGCTACGTTCACGTGTTCACCCGCTACGTTCACGTGTTCACCCGCTACGTTCACTCGTTCACCCACTACGTTCACGTGTTCACCGGCTACCTGCTACGTTCACGTGTTCACCCGCTACGTTCACGTGTTCACCCGCTACGTTCACGTGTTCACCCGCTACGTTCACGTGTTCACCCGCTACGTTCACGTGTTCACCCGCTACGTTCACTCGTTCACCCACTACGTTCACGTGTTCACCGGCTACCTGCTACGTTCACGTGTTCACCCGCTACGTTCACGTGTTCACCCGCTACGTTCACGTGTTCACCCGCTACGTTCACGTGTTCACCCGCTACGTTCACGTGTTCACCGGCTACCTGCTACGTTCACGTGTTCACCCCCTACGTTCACGTGTTCACCCGCTACGTCCACAGTAAGGTGAAATCAGCCCTGACCCCCAACAGAACCAGAACTCAGATAACACAGGCTACGGACCGTCAGATGCCCTCTGATTGGAAATCAAAGCTCAAGATCACCTCTCCTCTGTGTGTCTGTAGCTGGTGGTTCTGGTTCTGTGTGTCTGTAGCTGGTGGTTCTGGTTCTGTGTGTCTGTAGCTGGTGGTTCTGGTTCTGTGTGTCTGTAGCTGGTGGTTCTGGTTCTGTGTGTCTGTAGCTGGTGGTTCTGGTTCTGTGTGTCTGTAGCTGGTGGTTCTGGTTCTGTGTGTCTGTAGCTGGTGGTTCTGGTTCTGTGTGTCTGTAGCTGGTGGTTCTGGTTCTGTGTGTCTGTAGCTGGTGGTTCTGGTTCTGGCTCTGTGCCGACCCCGCTGTGTGACAGCCCGTCGCTCCGGGTCACACAGCACGGCTCGGTACCGGGCGGTCGGGTTGGGTCGGTCCAGCCTCACTGACGTCACTAGTTAGTGTAACAGAACCATGCAGCATGACGTCACGGTGAGTGTAACAGAACCATGCAGCATGACGTCACGGTGAGTGTAACAGAACCATGCAGCATGACGTCACGGTGAGTGTAACAGAACCATGCAGCATGACGTCACGGTGAGTGTAACAGAACCATGCAGCATGACGTCACGGTGAGTGTAACAGAACCATGCAGCATGACGTCACGGTGAGTGTAACAGAACCATGCAGCATGACGTCACGGTGAATGGACCGGCCGGTTATTTTAAATCCCGCTCGGCTCGGTCCGCAGAGAGAGATGAACCGGGATGAACCGGGATGAACCGGGATGAACCGGGCTAACGGAGGAGCGGAGCTGGATAACGGACCGCTGGTTCCTGCTGGTTCCGTTGGTTCTGGTTCAGTCAGTCCTCTTTGTGTCGTCGGTTAGTCGGTTAGAGCGCCTCGCGCTGCTTCACTCACCGGGCTGACTCCGGTAGAGGATCGGTTCGGCTGACAGAGAGCGGGTCCCGGCTCCGGTCCCCGTAGATCCAGCAGCAGCAGGTCCTGGTCCTGGTCCTGGTCCTGGTCCTGTTCTGGTCCTGGTTCTGGTGTGGTCCTGGTCCTGGTTCAGCACTAACAGACTGGTAACTCCTGGGATGAGTGATGACACTCCGAGCAGCGCGCATGCGCAGCAGAGCAGCAGCAGAGTGATGAAACGCACGTGTTGAAGAGGAACAAATACTGACTGAATACTGATAATACTATTATTGATTATTAATGAGTGAGTTATTAATCACACATGTTTAATCTGTTCTGAATGAACCTTAAAGGGAGATTAGTCCAGTATTTAATCCTCTTATCAACATGGGTGGATAAATATGCTGCTTTATGTAAATATATGTATATATGTATTATTGTAAATCAATGAATAACACAAAACAATGACAGATATTGATCCAGAAACCCTCACAGGTACTGCATTTAGCATAAAACAATATGCTCCCATCATAACATGGCAATGTTTAAAATCTAGATCTGGAACAACTAGAAGAGAAACAGTTCAAGGTCTCATAAAGTGAGGAGGAACATAACACTTAATATAATATAATATAATGTAATGTAATATAATATAATATACTATAATATCATATGA
Source organism: Sebastes fasciatus (assembly GCF_043250625.1). Classification (NCBI taxonomy): domain Eukaryota; kingdom Metazoa; phylum Chordata; class Actinopteri; order Perciformes; family Sebastidae; genus Sebastes; species Sebastes fasciatus. The sequence continues at coordinate 35,559,068 of NC_133802.1, read as the reverse complement.
TATCATATAATTTAATATAATATAATATAATATGATATGATATAATATACTATAATATAATATAATATAGTATAATATGATATAATATACTATAGTATAATATGATATAATATAATATAATATACTATAATATCATATAATATAGTATAATATGATATAATATACTATAGTATAATATGATATAATATAATATAATATAATATAATATAATATACTATAATATCATATGATATAATATACTATAATATCATATGATATAGTATAATATGATATAATATACTATAATATAATAAAATAAAATATAATATAATATAATAAAATATAATATAATATAATATAATATAATAAATACAGTTCAGTCCAGTGACTGGATCAAACACAGACTCTGTGTTGGGAAACTGTACAGGCTTCAGAGGGCAGGATTTCTTAACAGGGCCATTTTATTTTAGATAATGTCATTATATGATACAGATCTGTGGTTTATTGTGTTCACACCCTCAAAACGAGGTCAACGAGGTCAAACGTTGTCAAAGATGTTGTGTTGAAATCCTCTGGGCAGGATGATGATAACACAAAGTCAGAAGATGACAAACGACTGGAGGCTGGAGACGTGTTGCAGATGGACACAGATCTGGAAACTGAAGTCATCCTGCCTTCTGTTACTGTTATCACTAATATCTGTTACTGTTATCACTAATATCTGTTACTGTTATCACTAATATCTGTTAATATCTGTTACTGTTATCCCTAATATCTGTTACTGTTATCACTAATATCTGTTACTGTTATCACTAATATCTGTTACTGTTATCACTAATATCTGTTAATATCTGTTACTGTTATCACTATTATCTGTTACTGTTATCACTAATATCGGTTACTGTTATCACTAATATCTGTTACTGTTATCACTAATATCTGTTACTGTTATCACTAATATCTGTTATTATCTGTTACTGTTATCCCTAATATCTGTTACTGTTATCACTAATATCTGTTACTGTTATCACTAATATCTGTTAATATCTGTTACTGTTATCACTATTATCTGTTACTGTTATCACTAATATTGGTTACTGTTATCACTAATATATGTTACTGTTATCACTAATATCTGTTACTGTTATCACTAATATCTGTTAATATCTGTTACTGTTATCACTAATATCGGTTACTGTTATCACTAATATCTGTTACTGTTATCACTAATATCGGTTACTGTTATCACTAATATCTGTTACTGTTATCACTAATATCGGTTACTGTTATCATTAATATCTGTTACTGTTATCACTATTATCTGTTACTGTTATCACTATTATCTGTTACTGTTATCACTAATATCGGTTACTGTTATCACTAATATCTGTTACTGTTATCACTAATATCTGTTACTGTTATCATTAATATCTGTTACTGTTATCACTAATATCGGTTACTGTTATCACTAATATCTGTTACTGTTATCACTAATATCGGTTACTGTTATCACTAATATCTGTTACTGTTATCACTAATATCGGTTACTGTTATCACTAATATCTGTTACTGTTATCACTAATATCGGTTACTGTTATCATTAATATCTGTTACTGTTATCACTAATATCTGTTACTGTTATCACTAATATCTGTTATTATCTGTTACTGTTATCCCTAATATCTGTTACTGTTATCCCTAATATCTGTTACTGTTATCACTAATATCTGTTACTGTTATCACTAATATCTGTTAATATCTGTTACTGTTATCACTATTATCTGTTACTGTTATCACTAATATCGGTTACTGTTATCACTAATATCTGTTACTGTTATCACTAATATCTGTTACTGTTATCACTAATATCTGTTACTGTTATCACTAATATCGGTTACTGTTATCACTAATATCTGTTACTGTTATCACTAATATCGGTTACTGTTATCATTAATATCTGTTACTGTTATCACTAATATCTGTTAATATCTGTTACTGTTATCACTATTATCTGTTACTGTTATCACTAATATCGGTTACTGTTATCACTAATATCTGTTACTGTTATCACTAATATCTGTTACTGTTATCATTAATATCTGTTACTGTTATCACTAATATCTGTTATTATCTGTTACTGTTATCCCTAATATCTATTACTGTTATCATTAATATCTGTTACTGTTATCACTAATATCTGTTATTATCTGTTACTGTTATCCCTAATATCTGTTAATATCTGTTACTGTTATCACTAATATCTGTTACTGTTATCACTAATATCTGTTACTGTTATCACTAATATTGGTTACTGTTATCACTAATATCTGTTACTGTTATCACTAATATCTGTTATTATCTGTTACTGTTATCACTAATATCTTTTACTGTTATTGTTAGATATATATACTATATCTGTTAATATCTGTTATCACCAGGAGCCTTTAAAGATATATATGTACTGTAAATACTGAGTAGGTATATTTCACAACTTACAGCCCAAGTACTTTTCACTAGAATCTAGTGTCCATGTACATGTAGAAGATGTGAAGAAGGACTTGTCTGTATTCATACAACGAGCCACTGTTGAGAGAGAGCACACTACATTGAATTAACATTCCTCATCGGCCACTAAAAAAAGAAACCACATGCTGGAAGCCGGAACAGTAAATGTAATCAGACCAGCCCCTGACAAGACCTCCGATCCTCTCAGAACCTCCCAGAACCTCTCAAAACCTCTCAGAACCTCTCAGAACCTCTCAGAACAACATGACGAAGTCTCTGCTGGACTAGGGAAGTCTGGACCGGTTCCACCTCTCTAATGTGCCGACCGTCACCGACCTGCTGTCGGACGTTTCCAGATGACAGCGTGTGAGGATGCTGTTGGCTCAGCGATGTGACAGTCCCTAATTGGAATATTCATTCATTCATTCATTCATTATTCTGCTAACGAGGAGGAGAAAGGAGAGTTTGGACTGTCTGTACATCCCAAATCAGGACGGAACCAAACTACTGACACATCCATGATTTAGCTCCAGTGGTGGAGGAGGAAGAATTCAGATAAGGAAAAGTAGGCCACACTGTAAAAACACTGTTAAACCCCTTTAACTCTGCACAGAAAACACCCACTAACATCTGGACTCTGTCTTCAGTGTGAAAGGTTACGAACTGCATTTATTCCTGGCACAAATAACTCTGCAGTAGGGACGGTATTTATTAACAAATAACTCTGCAGTAGTGATGGTATTTATTAACAAATAACTCTGCTGTAGTGATGGTATTTATTAACAAATAACTCTGCTGTAGTGATGGTATTTATTAACAAATAACTCTGCTGTAGTGATGGTATTTATTAACAAATAACTCTGCAGTAGGGACGGTATTTATCAACAAATAACTCTGCAGTAGTCATGGTATTTATCAACAAATAACTCTGCTGTAGTCATGGTATTTATCAACAAATGACTCTGCAGTAGTGACGGTATTTATCAACAAATAACTCTGCAGTAGTCATGGTATTTATCAACAAATAACTCTGCAGTAGGGACGGTATTTATCAACAAATAACTCTGCAGTAGTCATGGTATTTATCAACAAATAACTCTGCTGTAGTCATGGTATTTATCAACAAATGACTCTGCAGTAGTGACGGTATTTATCAACAAATAACTCTGCAGTAGTCATGGTATTTATCAACAAATAACTCTGCAGTAGTGACGGTATTTATCAACAAATAACTCTGCAGTAGTCATGGTATTTATCAACAAATAACTCTGCTGTAGTGATGGTATTTATCAACAAATGACTCTGCAGTAGTGACGGTGTTTATCAACAAATAACTCTGCAGTAGTCACGGTATTTATCAACAAATAACTCTGCAGTAGTCATGGTATTTATCAACAAATAACTCTGCTGAAGTGATGGTATTTATTAACAAATAACTCTGCAGTAGGGACGGTATTTATCAACAAATAACTCTGCAGTAGGGACGGTATTTATCAACAAATAACTCTGCAGTAGTCACGGTATTTATCAACAAATAACTCTGCTGTAGTGATGGTATTTATCAACAAATGACTCTGCAGTAGTGACGGTGTTTATCAACAAATAACTCTGCAGTAGTCATGGTATTTATCAACAAATGACTCTGCAGTAGTGACGGTGTTTATCAACAAATAACTCTGCAGTAGTCACGGTATTTATCAACAAATGACTCTGCAGTAGTGACGGTGTTTAGTAACAAATAACTCTGCAGTAGTGATGGTATTTATTAACAAATAACTCTGCTGTAGTGATGGTATTTATTAACAAATAACTCTGCAGTAGGGACGGTATTTATCAACAAATAACTCTGCAGTAGTCATGGTATTTATCAACAAATAACTCTGCTGTAGTCATGGTATTTATCAACAAATGACTCTGCAGTAGTGACGGTATTTATCAACAAATAACTCTGCAGTAGTCATGGTATTTATCAACAAATAACTCTGCTGTAGTGATGGTATTTATTAACAAATAACTCTGCAGTAGGGACGGTATTTATCAACAAATAACTCTGCAGTAGTCACGGTATTTATCAACAAATAACTCTGCAGTAGTCACGGTATTTATCAACAAATAACTCTGCTGTAGTGATGGTATTTATCAACAAATGACTCTGCAGTAGTGACGGTGTTTATCAACAAATAACTCTGCAGTAGTCACGGTATTTATCAACAAATAACTCTGCAGTAGTCATGGTATTTATCAACAAATAACTCTGCTGAAGTGATGGTATTTATCAACAAATAACTCTGCAGTAGGGACGGTATTTATCAACAAATAACTCTGCAGTAGTCACGGTATTTATCAACAAATAACTCTGCTGTAGTGATGGTATTTATCAACAAATGACTCTGCAGTAGTGACGGTGTTTATCAACAAATAACTCTGCAGTAGTCACGGTATTTATCAACAAATGACTCTGCAGTAGTGACGGTGTTTATCAACAAATAAATCTGCAGTAGTCACGGTATTTATCAACAAATGACTCTGCAGTAGTGACGGTGTTTATCAACAAATGACTCTGCAGTAGTGACGGTGTTTATCAACAAATAAATCTGCAGTAGTCACGGTATTTATCAACAAATGACTCTGCAGTAGTCACGGTATTTATCAACAAATGACTCTGCAGTAGTGACGGTGTTTATCAACAAATAAATCTGCAGTAGTCACGGTATTTATCAACAAATGACTCTGCAGTAGTCACGGTATTTATCAACAAATGACTCTGCTGTAGTCACGGTATTTATCAACAAATAACTCTGCAGTAGTCACGGTATATATCAACAAATAACTGCAGGAGTCACGGTATTTATCAACAAATAACTCTGCAGTAGTGATGGTATTTATCAACAAATAACTCTGCTGTAGTCACGGTATTTATCAACAAATGACTCTGCAGTAGTGACGGTGTTTATCAACAAATAAATCTGCAGTAGTCACGGTATTTATCAACAAATGACTCTGCAGTAGTCACGGTATTTATCAACAAATGACTCTGCAGTAGTGACGGTGTTTATCAACAAATAACTCTGCAGTAGTGACAGTATTTATCAACAAATGACTCTGCTGTAGTGATGGTATTTATCAACAAATAACTCTGCTGTAGTGATGGTATTTATCAACAAATAACTCTGCAGTAGTGATGGTATTTATCAACAAATAACTCTGCTGTAGTGATGGTATTTATCAACAAATAACTCTGCTGTAGTGATGGTATTTATCAACAAATAACTCTGCAGTAGTGATGGTATTTATCAACAAATAACTCTGCTGTAGTGATGGTATTTATCAACAAATAACTCTGCTGTAGTGATGGTATTTATCAACAAATAACTCTGCAGTAGTGACGGTGTTTATCAACAAATAACTCTGCAGTAGTGACGGTAGTGATGGTATTTATCAACAAATAACTCTGCTGTAGTGACGGTATTTATCAACAAATAACTCTGCAGTAGTGACGGTGTTTATCAACAAATAACTCTGCAGTAGTGACGGTATTTATCAACAAATGACTCTGCAGTAGTGATGGTATTTATCAACAAATGACTCTGCAGTAATGACGGTATTTATCAACAAATAACTCTGCAGTAGTGATGGTATTTATCAACAAATGACTCTGCAGTAATGACGGTATTTATCAACAAATAACTCTGCAGTAGTCACGGTATTTATCAACAAATAACTGCTGTAGTGACGGTGTTTATCAACAAATAACTGCAGTAGTGACGGTATTTAGCAGCTAATAACTCTGCTGTAGTCACGGTATTTATCAACAAATAACTCTGCTGTAGTGACGGTATTTATCAACAAATAACTCTGCAGTAGTCACGGTATTTATCAACAAATAACTCTGCTGTAGTCACGGTATTTATCTACAAATAAATCTGCAGTAGTGACGGTATTTATCAACAAATAACTCTGCTGTAGTCACGGTATTTATCTACAAATAAATCTGCAGTAGTGACGGTATTTATCAACAAATAACTCTGCAGTAGTGACGGTATTTATCAACAAATAACTCTGCAGTAGTGACGGTATTTATCATCAATTAACTCTGCTGTAGTGACGGTGTTTATCAACAAATAACTCTGCTATAGTGACGGTGTTTATCAACAATTAACTCTGCAGTAGTGACGGTATTTATCAACAAATAACTCTGCAGTAGTGACGGTATTTATCAACAAATAACTCTGCAGTAGTGACGGTATTTATCAACAAATAACTTTGCAGTAGTGACGGTATTTATCAACAAATAACTTTGCAGTAGTGATGGTATTTATCAACAAATAACTGCAGTAGTGATGGTATTTATCAACAAATAACTCTGCAGTAGTGACGGTATTTATCAACAAATAACTTTGCAGTAGTGACGGTATTTATCAACAAATAACTTTTACAGTAGTGACGGTATTTATCAACAAATAACTCTGCTATAGTGACGGTGTTTATCAACTAATAACTCTGCAGTAGTCACGGTATTTATCAACAAATAACTCTGCAGTAGTGACGGTATTTAGCAGCTAATAACTCTGCTGTAGTGACGGTATTTATCAACAAATAACTCTGCAGTAGTGATGGTGTTTATCAACAAATAACTCTGCAGTAGTGACGGTGTTTATTAACAAATAACTCTGCAGTAGTGACGGTGTTTATTAACAAATAACTCTGCAGTAGTGACGGTATTTATCAACAAATAACTGCAGTAGTGACGGTGTTTATCAACAAATAACTGCAGTAGTGACGGTGTTTATCAACAAATAACTGCAGTAGTGACGGTATTTATCAACTAATAACTGCAATTGTTTCAAATAACTACTTCTCTCAGATATTTTAATAATTTTCAATCAACTAATGTTTCAGCTGTTCTTGTTTATTCTGTTGGGCAGTTTAATTTATAACAAAGCACCATAATTCATAAGCTCTTCTTATGTTTTGTATGCAAAAATCTTAATTTGCAAAGTAACTACAAATTAAAAGAGTAAAAAGTACATTTCCCTCTGAAATGTAGTGGAGTAGAAGTAGAGTAGAAGTACAAAGTGGCACGAAAAGAAAAGACTAAAGTAAAGTACAAGTACCTCGAAGTTGTACTTGAAGTAAATGTACTAGGTTGCATTCCACCACTGTTTATCTGTGAGGGGCTCCTGGTGGACTCTGGCCCACCTCCCCAGTATTTATCTGGCCTGCTGTCCTGGTGGGTGTCTCCGTCTGTCTGTCTGTCCACAGGACTCACTGAGACAATAAACAGCTCAGTGGACACAGAGACACTCTCTGCTGGTCTGTTGCTTCATCCCAGAGGGGACCAGATCAACAGACCTGAGGGGGGGGGGGGGGCAGCCTTACAGCCTTACAGCCTTACGGCCTGAGGCTGAGGGGGATGGGAGCCGCTACAGGAACAACTGATAATGAGAACCAGATTGTGTTCTGGGAGGGTTCAGAACCAGACTGTGTTCTGGAGGGTTCAGCTGGAGATTTTTGGGGTGTTCAGGGTTCATGCTGTGAGTGAAAACAAAGCTTGTGTGTCCGTTCTCTCAGTTTTTTTTAACAACAACCCGTAGTTAGTGTTTTATTTTAGGTCGCAGCCGGACAAACTTTGAGACCATAAAAACCTGCCGATGTGCAGAGTCCACGGAGTCACCGTGCTCCTGTTGAAGCTACAGACCTCTCTGCCTGCACACAATAGTCTGACTGCATTACAATAAAAGATGTTGCTCTACTATTACACGAATATAAAAATAAAAATAAATAAAATAATAAATACTATTACACGAATATAAAAATAAAAATAAATAAAATATTAAATACTATTACACGAATATAAAAATAAAAATAAATAAAATAATAAATACTATTACACGAATATAAAAATAAAAATAAATAAAATATTAAATACTATTACACGAATATAAAAATAAAAATAAATAAAATAATAAATACTATTACACAAATATAAAAATAAATAAAATAATAAATACTATTACACAAATATAAAAATTAAAAATAAATAAATATAATAAATACTAATAGAACTAATCGTCATTTTGTATTTTCATGTTTAATGATAATAAGACAAACTGTATGCCTGTTTAAAGGCAGTGAGTCTAATCCAACACACCTTTTGTCAGATTCAGTGAATATCTCCTCACGATGCGCTAACTGTCCGTTCTGATCTGGTTCTGTAAACAGGAACCAAACAAAGTGGTCTAAATGGGTCTAAATGGACTGCTGACACCTGACCTCGGGCACATGCAGATGTCTTTCTGTTGCTGTTTGTTTGTTGTCTTGTCAGGATGCTGTGCACCTGGTCAACACCTCTAACAGGTGCAGTGTGTCTGTTCAGTTACTGAAGTTACACACACGCACACACACACACACACACACACACACACACACACACACACACTGGACGATGTGTGTATTCAAGCTCATCATAGTGATAATAAATGTGTTGTTGTTGCAGGTATAGTGTTTACCATGTTTCTTAGTTTAGCATGTTAGCATGTTAATATATACTAATTAGCACTAAACACAGAGCGCCCCTGAGGCTGCTGGGAGCATCATTAGTTTATCTTTAGCGTGTTAGCACGCTAACCTTTCAGGTTAACGGGACTAACGTACATTCATTCTGTAGGCGTGTGGTCATCAACCAACGACTTGGACAAGTTTGACTGCATAGTAACTAAGTACATTTATTGAAGTACTGTACTAAATTACAAGTATTTACATGTTATGCTACTTTATACTTCTATTTTACTACATTTATCTGACATTTCTCTTTACTTTACGTATTAATATTTAACAAACTAAAGGTGTGATAAGATTATAAATGCAACAGGATATAAAGTACCTTTGTTTAATCAGGGGGAGGTTCACTGAGAGCAATGCTTTATCTTTCAGGAAGGCCCTGATCACAACCACAGTCTGACCTGCTGGTCACTGAGCAGCTCCACCAGCTGCAATATTAAAATACCACATATGAGTTAAAGCATCAGTAATCATATTCAAATAATATATATAATATTATATATTATAATAATAATAAAATTAGGGCTGTCAGAGTTAATGTGATAATAACACGTTTACGTTGTTGTTTTAACGCCACAAATTTCTTTAACACTAACGCAACTTGTGATTTTTAATTAACGTCCACTTTATAATAATCAATAATCAAGTCATAGTCAAGTCAGCACACTGACACACTGACAGCTGTTGTTGCCTGTTGGGCTGCAGTTTGCCATGTTATGATTTGAGCATATTGTTTTATGCTAAATGCAGTACCTGTGAGGGTTTCTGGATCAATATCTGTCATTGATTTGTTTTGTTCATTGATTTAAAATAATAAATATATACATACATTTACATAAAGCAGCAGATTTTTCCACTCCCAGTATAGATCTGTGAACTATAGATCTGTGAACTATAGATCTTTGAACTCCCAGTATAGATCTGTGAACTATAGATCTGTGAACTATAGATCTTTGAACTCCCAGTATAGATCTGTGAACTATAGATCTGTGAACTCCCAGTATAGATCTGTGAACTCCCAGTATAGATCTGTGAACTCCCAGTATAGAGCTGTGAACTCCCAGTATAAATCTGTGAACTCCCAGTATAGATCTGTGAACTCCCAGTATAGATCTGTGAACTCCCAGTATAGAGCTGTGAACTCCCAGTATAAATCTGTGAACTCCCAGTATAGATCTGTGAATTATAGATCTGTGAACTATAGATCTGTGACAGTAGATCTGTGAACTCCCAGTATAGATATGTGAACTATAGATCTGTGAACTCCCAGTATAGATCTGTGAACTATAGATCTGTGACAGTAGATCTGTAAACTCCCAGTATAGATCTGTGAACTATAGATCTGTGAACTCCCAGTATTGATCTGTGTGTCTCAGCCACTGTGCTGTTGAACTCTGTGTCTCTCCTGACCTTTGTCCTCCAGATAGTCTCCGTCCTTTCACCCAGTCTGTCCTCCTCCTCCTCTCACCGTATGAACAACTCTCTATTCAACACTATTCGTGTTAGAATTCGTGTTAGACACTATTCATGTCTCAGACATAAAACATCTAGAGACACTATAGCGCTATCTGTGTGTGGCCGAGGCCGGCGTCTCTCTCCTGACCTACATAACCAGCCTATAAAGTTATCTCCTTATCAAAGCTCAGAGCTGCCCTCTGCTCCTCCTGCACTGTTTAGTTTGACGCGGTGCTAGTCCTGATTCTGAATGCGTGATCAGCTGATGTTATTCAGGTTTTAGGAGCATTCTATGGACATATATACAGAGCATTCAGAATATGAGTCTCTGGATGATGGACACGAACCAACCAGCCGACAGTCTGCAGAGATGCTGCCCAAAAGAAAAGAAGGACAAACACACCTACTTCTAAACATTATCAAAGACTTGGATATCAACAGGTTTATGGATATATGAGCAAATATCATAACGCCGAACTTTTGAAGAAGGAGGTTGAAGGAATGAGAGAGGGACCGTTCACCACGTTAATCAGAGGATGAACGGCTGCATGGAAATGGGAATATTCATGGAATACTCATTTATTAATTAGCCATGTTAACAGCTCAGTAGGAAAATTGTCTTTTCTGGAATACGGGGAAAAAATCATGTAAACATAGTCATTGTTAATTGCTGCACTACATTAATTAATATTATTAATTTACACATGTGCTTTCCTGCTTTGACAAGTCCAAATCTCTGCTGTGAAAAAGGACTTCTAAATGAAGTAAAGTAATAATACCACACTGTAAAAATAAACATCATCTCAGTGAGTGTGAACAACCAATGAGAGAAACAGATATATAGATAGATAGTAACTTTATTGATCCCGAGGGAAATTCTAGAAATATAAATATAAATATATTCAGAAATAATAAGTTAATCCAGACCAGATGAGAACTGGTTTGGCCAGGAACACTTTGTGCACTTGAGACCAGAACGGTTCACATAATCAAAGTCAGACTCAGGATAGAACCACGGGACTGACTGACTTCCTGTTTCTTTACTCTCAGCTTTACTCTACTCCCGACACGTACTGAGACCAGATTGGTTCCTGAACCCCCAGAAGAGAAAAAGAACCCTCAATCCCCAAATTAAAGCCAAGTGCAGATTCCTCCCGTTTTTCCTCCAATCAGAGCGGAGCGCTGTAACGTTCCTCCCGCTCCTGTTAAAACCGTCTCTCAGGCTGTTCCCACATGTGAACACAGGAACATGGGAACATGTGTGTTTGCATGTGAGCTGGTCGACTGTCCTCCACGTCATCGTATGGACACACGACCATTTTGATGTCAAGGTTCTGTACATAACAGCCTAAATGAGCATTTCCACATGTGAACACAGATGTGCAGATGTGTTCTCACATTCATACTGCTCTATGTAATGTTTACAGATATTTAGTTACTCACAGAAACACTGTTATTTGTGATGACCTATATCTGAAAGGTCAGATGTGAACTTTAACATAAACCTATCAAATAAATTCTCAGTCTTGATAAAGATCCCTGGAGGACAGAGACGTGTACAGAGGGACATTAAATATCAGCGCTCTCTGGTGGACAGAATATGTAATAAAGAGTGTTTCTGAATGACTGCAAACATTTACTGACGCGTCTCGTTAGTTATCAGCTGACGTACAGATATTATTAACCAGGCTGATAATATGTTATTGATATTATTGAGCAGGTTGATCTGTGGCTCAGAGTCTAACTGTACCTCTGTAGAGTCAGTAACCGCCGGTCTAATGTAAAGACTGCTGCTGTGTCCCCCTCCACACATGTGCTATAGGACGTGTCTCTGCAGCAGAAACACAGCTGAGGACAGTTTAACACTCATCTCACAAGAATGTCTGAACTTCCTTTATAGTGTTTTTACCCCCAACTTTCCTCTCAGCTGCTCGCAAGATTTAATTCTCTGCAGAGACAAAAACAACATGAAGACTTTAGACTCTCCCTGTTCATAGCAGGAGTTAATAATATATATATATATATACAGTATATATATATATATATATTATTTAGATGCATGCATTTTGAGACAGTGACATCTCTCTTTCTCTGTCTTTTATCTGCCTCTATATGTAAAAGCATGCTTTTATTTGTCCTTCCATAAAATTGGTCAACTCACAAGAGACAGATATAATAATATATTATATATATTATTCTTATATAATATGTAAGAGAAGGGTCAAACTCAAAACAGGAAAGTCCCACATATCCCGTCTATAGTATGAGCTCCAATTTAAACTGAACTTTGTGTGTAACGTTGGTGGAGTGGCCCTTAAAAAAGGAGGCAAAGTGACTGATCATAACCTTAGTTTCATTGCTGCAGGACATGACCCCTGACCCCTGACCCCTAACACACGCGTGTGTAAGTATGTAGGGAGGTTGCTGATAAAAGGTCAGACTTACAGTTGCTGCTGCTGTTGTTGTTGTTGTTGTTGGTGGTGTTGGTGTTGTTGGTGTTGTTGTTGTTGTCTGCCATCTAGTGGCCCAACAGCAGCATTACATCACCACCTCCCTATAGAGTTCACAGCGCCGCCTGCTGGACTGAAGGATCATTCTGTATAAACCATGATGGTCCAAAGATGATCGCTGAATGGAGCAGCCTGATAATAAGGAATTGCAGTAATCGAGTCTAGAGGTAACAAATGCATGGACTAATTTTTCTGCATCATTTTGACACAGGATGTGCCTGATCTTCGCAATGTTACGTAGATGAAAGAAGGCAGTCCGTGAGGTTTGTTTTATGTGAGAGTTAAAGGACATATCCTAATCGAAGACAACTCCCAGGTTCCTTACGGTGGTGCTGGAGGCCAGGGCAATGCCATCTAAAGTAACTATATCATTAGATAATTTGTTTCGGAGGTGCTCAGGGCCTAGTACAATAACTTCAGTTTTGTCTGAGTTTAACATCAGGAAATTGTAGGTCATCCAGGTTTTTATGTCCTTAAGGCATGCTTGAAGTTTAGTTAACTGGTTTGTTTCGTCTGGCTTGATTGATAGATATAATTGGGTATCATCTGCATAACAATGAAAGTTTATGGAGTGTTTTCTAATAACATTGCCTAACGGAAGCATATATAAGGTAAATAGAATTGGTCCAAGTACAGAACCCTGTGGAACTCCGTGACTAACTTTGGCGTACATGGAGGACTCATCGTTGACATGTACAAACTGAGATCGATCTGATAAATAGGACTTAAACCAACTTAGTGCAGTTCCTTTAATGCCAATTAAATGTTCCAGTCTTTGTAATAGGATGTCATGGTCAATGGTGTCGAAAGCAGCACTGAGATCTAGCAAGACAAGTACAGAGACAAGTCCTTTGTCCAATGCCATTAGAAGGTCATTTGTAATTTTCACTAGTGCTGTCTCTGTGCTATGGTGCACTCTAAATCCTGACTGATAATCTTCGAATAAATGATTGTTCTGTAGAAAGTCACACAGCTGACTGGCAACTACTTTCTCGAGTATTTTGGAGGTAAAGGGAAGGTTAGATATAGGTCTATAGTTGGCTAGGACCTCTGGATCAAGAGTGGGTTTTTTAAGAAGAGGTTTAATTACAGCTACTTTAAAGGACTGTGGTACATAGCCTGTTAGTAAAGACACATTGATCATATCCAGTAAAGAGGTGCTAACTAGAGGTAAAACTTCTTTAAGCAGTCTAGTTGGAATAGGGTCTAGGAGACAGGTAGATGATTTAGATGAGGAGATCAGTGAGGTTAATTTGTGGAGATCGATAGGAGAAAAGCAGTCTAAATATATATCAGGTTGTACAGCTGTTTCTAAGGTTCCTAAGTTTGAGGATAAAGATCAGAGGTTTGGTTTATAACAGTAATTATAACATCAGAGGTTTGTTAATAACAGTAATTAACTGTGAGCTGTAGAAGATAATCTGCATCGTTCACCGTTCACTTACAACAAACGCATATTAGCTAGCTAGCTAGCATAAATATAGCTAGCCAGCTAGCTAGCGGGCTTTGGGCTCATTGTTGCTTTCACTCCGGGGCCTTGACCTTGACACTGTGAGCAGCCTTTATATCCACTGACCACTAATGGTACAATAATAATGAATGACTGGAGGGTTTTATGTCAGGTATTAACCCAGAGTTATATTAATTCATTATTATATTCATTTATAAATGACTCAGTACCGGCCAGCTGGCGCTCTGCTGTGATAAGTACAATAAGTATACGAGTTTTTTCTCTTGTCCTTTTCCTGCTTTGGATCACCACATACTGCAGAGGCCTGGGCTCGGCCTGACCACCGGGTCCAGAGGGCCGTGTGCATACTGAGCAGCACCACATACTGCAGAGGACTGGACTCAGCCTGACCACCGGGTCCAAAGGGCCGTGTGCATGCTGAGCAGCACCACTGTTACTGCAGAGGCCTGGGCTCGGCCTGACCACCGGGTCCAGAGGGCCGTGTGCATGCTGAGCAGCACCACATACTGCAGAGGCCTGGGCTCAGCCTGACCACCGGGTCCAAAGGGCCGTGTGCATGCTGAGCAGCACCACATACTGCAGAGGACTGGGCTCAGCCTGACCACCGGGTCCAGAGGGCCGTGTGCATACTGAGCAGCACCACATACTGCAGAGGACTGGACTCAGCCTGACCACCGGGTCCAAAGGGCCGTGTGCATGCTGAGCAGCACCACATACTGCAGAGGACTGGACTCAGCCTGACCACCGGGTCCAGAGGGCCGTGTGCATGCTGAGCAGCACCACTGTTACTGCAGAGGCCTGGGCTCGGCCTGACCACCGGGTCCAGAGGGCCGTGTGCATGCTGAGCAGCACCACATACTGCAGAGGCCTGGGCTCAGCCTGACCACCGGGTCCAGAGGGCCGTGTGCATGCTGAGCAGCACCACATACTGCAGAGGACTGGACTCAGCCTGACCACCGGGTCCAGAGGGCCGTGTGCATGCTGAGCAGCACCACATACTGCAGAGGCCTGGGCTCAGCCTGACCACCGGGTCCAAAGGGCCGTGTGCATGCTGAGCAGCACCACATACTGCAGAGGACTGGACTCAGCCTGACCACCGGGTCCAAAGGGCCGTGTGCATGCTGAGCAGCACCACTGTTACTGCAGAGGCCTGGGCTCAGCCTGACCACCGGGTCCAGAGGGCCGTGTGCATACTGAGCAGCACCACATACTGCAGAGGACTGGACTCAGCCTGACCACCGGGTCCAAAGGGCCGTGTGCATGCTGAGCAGCACCACTGTTACTGCAGAGGCCTGGGCTCGGCCTGACCACCGGGTCCAAAGGGCCGTGTGCATGCTGAGCAGCACCACTGTTACTGCAGAGGCCTGGGCTCGGCCTGACCACCGGGTCCAGAGGGCCGTGTGCATGCTGAGCAGCACCACATACTGCAGAGGCCTGGGCTCAGCCTGACCACCGGGTCCAAAGGGCCGTGTGCATGCTGAGCAGCACCACATACTGCAGAGGCCTGGGCTCGGCCTGACCACCGGGTCCAAAGGGCCGTGTGCATGCTGAGCAGCACCACATACTGCAGAGGCCTGGGCTCGGCCTGACCACCGGGTCCAAAGGGCCGTGTGCATGCTGAGCAGCACCACATACTGCAGAGGCCTGGGCTCGGCCTGACCACCGGGTCCAAAGGGCCGTGTGCATGCTGAGCAGCACCACATACTGCAGAGGACTGGGCTCAGCCTGACCACCGGGTCCAGAGGGCCGTGTGCATGCTGAGCAGCACCACTGTTACTGCAGAGGCCTGGGCTCGGCCTGACCACCGGGTCCAGAGGGCCGTGTGCATGCTGAGCAGCACCACATACTGCAGAGGCCTGGGCTCAGCCTGACCACCGGGTCCAGAGGGCCGTGTGCATGCTGAGCAGCACCACATACTGCAGAGGACTGGACTCAGCCTGACCACCGGGTCCAGAGGGCCGTGTGCATGCTGAGCAGCACCACATACTGCAGAGGCCTGGGCTCAGCCTGACCACCGGGTCCAAAGGGCCGTGTGCATGCTGAGCAGCACCACATACTGCAGAGGACTGGACTCAGCCTGACCACCGGGTCCAAAGGGCCGTGTGCATGCTGAGCAGCACCACTGTTACTGCAGAGGCCTGGGCTCAGCCTGACCACCGGGTCCAGAGGGCCGTGTGCATACTGAGCAGCACCACATACTGCAGAGGCCTGGGCTCAGCCTGACCACCGGGTCCAGAGGGCCGTTTGCATGCTGAGCAGCACCACTGTTACTGCAGAGGCCTGGACTCGGCCTGACCACCAGGTCCAGAGGGCCTTTGTTCACTGGTATGTGGGTGAGGTATGGATGAGGGACAGTTTATTATTTTCCCTGTTAAAGTTTGTGTCTGTTTTGTGTCTGTTATGTACCGTGTTGAACAGCAAAGACAGTAAAAATGTCAAACTTCACCCCAAAAGAATGTATTTCTCACTGAGATAACAAGATTTCATATTTAGCATTTTAATTAGGAAAAGAATGCAGTTCCTTATTTAACCACAGCATGTCACCAGAGATCTGCAGGGAGGAACATTTCTTCAGGGCTCATCAGCTGATGTAGAGACAGGAGTCTAGAGAAAAGGACTTTAAATGAAGGAGGAGATGTGAGCTATGAGGAGGAGATGTGAGATGAGAGGAGGAGATGTTAGATGAGAGGAAGAGATGAGAGGAGGAGATGTGAGATGCTGCTGATCCAGGTTTAGAAGATGAAGAGGAGCGTTGAACCCCAGCAGTCGGAGGGAGGAAGGTCTGACCTGACTCACTCACAGACACCCACATGTTTTCCATGTCTGTTATCCTCTCCTGCCAGCAGCCTCGGCCTCATTGTGGAGCTAATCCTTCACCATTGTGGCCACTGGAATGTGAAATCATGAGCTTTACCAAATACTGTGGCTCTGTTATTGTCTACACACATTATTATGGGATGTGGTTGGTTGCTGCAAGGCGTACAGCAGTCTCCACACTAAGCAACAAGTAAACCTCACAATATGTTTCTGTGACCTTGAAACATTTCTACAAGCAACACATTCATATAAAATGTAGAAATACTCTATACTCTATACTCTATACTCTATACTCTATATACTATATACTATGCCTAGTGGAGGAAGTATTACCACACCGTAAAAATACTACATTAAGTTGTTAATTGTAACAATTACAGAGAAGCAATCATTGGCAATGAGAATCTTAATGAGGATTTAAGACATAAAATAGCGCAGAGGTTAAAATATAGCAATAAAATATAACATATATAGACTATTAGATAATATATATTTTATGGTAGACTTTACTAGTACAAGTACTGCATTGAAAATGTGTCTTAAGCAGAAGTATTTTGTCATATTGTGATATATAATGATAACGTCCTTGTGTGGTTTAATGTATAAACATCTGTTTTATAAAACCATCATATGATTGTGTGTAAACTCTTAATTGGTAAAATAGTGGAAAGTAAAGGTAGTGAAGTATAAAGTACAAGTAACGGAACTGTGTACTTCAGTGCAGTATTTTAGTAACTGTACTACTTGGCACTACTTCGTTACATTCCACCACTACCTGTAGCTGACGCAGTAAAAATACTCCTTTCTGATTGGCTGCAGGTGAAACATAGTTCCAATCAACAGTTTAATCACCTTTTAAATCAATGTGCAACGCAGGAAAACAACAACAGAAATAACCAAAACCGTTAAACCTAACCCCTAACTTCTAACCCCTAACCCATAACCCTAACCCTAACCCTAACCCATAACCCATAACCCTAACCCATAACCCTAACCCATAACCCTAACCCTAACCCATAACCCATAACCCATAACCCTAACCCTAACCCTAACCCATAACCCATAACCCTAACCCCAACCCCAACCCATAACCCATAACCCTAACCCATAACCCATAACCCTAACCCTAACCCATAACCCATAACCCATAACCCTAACCCTAACCCATAACCCTAACCCTAACCCTAACCCTAACCCATAACCCATAACCCATAACCCATAACCCATAACCCTAACCCTAACCCATAACCCATAACCCATAACCCATAACCCTAACCCTAACCCTAACCCATAACCCATAACCCATAACCCTAAACGAGCTAAACGAGCTAACTAACTGTACTCAATGGATTCATCCATCCACTATCAGTGTTTATTACCTTTGGTCAGTAATAATGGCAGCTCGCTATATAAACACCAAAATAAAGCTACGCCAAAGTGTTCAGATATGAGAGAATAACAGAGGTGTCCTCCGCCATGTGGGTCTGTGTTAAAACCAGTTATAGTAGGCTATTTAATGAGGTTAATGTTCCATCCATCCATCCATCCATCTTCAACCGCTTATCCGGGATCGGGTCGCGGGGGCAACAGCTCTAGCAGGGTACCCCAAACTTCCCTTTCCCGGGCCACATCAACCAGCTCTGACTGGGGGATCCCGAGGCGTTCCCAGGCCAGAGTAGAGATATAATCTCTCCACCTAGTCCTGGGTCTTCCCCGTGGTCTCCTCCCAGCTGGTCGTGCCTGGAACACCTCCCAAGGGAGGCGCCCAGGAGGCATCCGTGCTAGATGCCCGAACCACCTCAACTGGCTCCTTTCGACGCAAAGGAGCAAGGACTCTACTCCGAGTCCCTCACGGATGACTGAGCTTCTTACCCTATCTCTAAGGGAGACGCCAGCCACCCTCCTGAGGAAACCCATTTCGGCCGCTTGCACCCGCGACCTCGTTCTTTCGGTCATGACCCAACCCTCATGACCATAGGTGAGAGTAGGAACGAAGATTGAACGGTAGATCGAGAGCTTTGCCTTCCGGCTCAGCTCTCTTTTCGTCACAACGGTGCGGTAAAGCGAATGCAATACCGCCCCTGCTGCTCCGATTCTCCGACCAATCTCACGTTCCATCGTCCCCTCACTCGCGAACAAGACCCCGAGATACTTAAACTCC
>NC_133802.1:35494609-35529609 GCF_043250625.1 Sebastes fasciatus | reverse complement strand
ACGGGTGTGTATTGGTGTAACGGGTGTGTATTGGTGTAACGGGTGTGTTTTGGTGTAACGGGTGTGTATTGGTGTAACGGGTGTGTATTGGTGTAACGGGTGTGTATTGGTGTAACGGGTGTGTATTGGTGTAACGGGTGTGTATTAGTGTAACGGGTGTGTTTTGGTGTAACGGGTGTGTATTGGTGTAACGGGTGTGTATTGGTGTAACGGGTGTGTTTTGGTGTAACGGGTGTGTATTGGTGTAACGGGTGTGTATTAGTGTAACGGGTGTGTATTGGTGTAACGGGTGTGTATTAGTGTAACGGGTGTGTATTGGTGTAACGGGTGTGTTTTGGTGTAACGGGTGTGTATTGGTGTAACGGGTGTGTATTGGTTAGAGGCGGTGCTTAACGGGAGGATCCTCTCTCTCTCTCTCTGCAGACCTGCCTCCTCTTCCTCCTCCTCCGGTAAAGTTAACGGACTCCGGTGAAAGCAGGATTTCTGACCGGTTGTTGAATCAACGACGGCCTGATTACCGGCGGACACCGACCGGACCGGCGACACAGAGAGGTAAGAAACGTTAAAACGGTGAACGACTCTGAGAAAGGGAGAAGCAGTACCGGAGGTCCGGACTCGGTTCGTGAAGAACAGCTGCTGACAGACAGTCAGAGAGCAGCGGGTCGGTTCAGCTGGTAACGGCTCTGGTTCTTGTTCTGGTTCTGAGCTGCTGTCAAGACTTTAATGTAAAACACAAAGAGCTGCATGTGATTTATAAAGAGCTGCATGTGATTTACAAAGAGCTGCATGTGATTTATAAAGAGCTGCATGTGATTTATAAAGAGCTGCATGTGATTTACAAAGAGCTGCATGTGATTTATAAAGAGCTGCATGTGATTTATAAAGAGCTGCATGTGGTGACAGAAGGCTGCAGCTCCGTGCGTGTGATTTATAGAGAGGTGCATGTGTGTTAATAACAGAGTAATGAACAGGCTGAACTTACAGGTTTAATGTATTGGTTGTGTTGTGTTGTGTTGTGTGTTTTAATGCATTGGTTGTGTTGTGTTGTGTTGTGTTGTGTTGTGTGTTTTAATGCATTGGTTGTGTTGTGATGTGTTGTGTTGTGTTGTGTTGTGTTGTGTGTTTTAATGTATTGGTTGTGTTGTGTTGTGTTGTGTTGTGTTGTGTTGTGTGTTTTAATGCATTGGTTGTGTTGTGTTGTGTTGTGTTGTGTGTTTTAATGCATTGGTTGTGTTGTGTTGTGTTGTGTTGTGTTGTGTTGTGTTGTGTTGTGTGTTTTAATGTATTGGTTGTGTTGTGTTGTGTTGTGTTGTGTTGTGTGTTTTAATGCATTGGTTGTGTTGTGTTGTGTTGTGTTGTGTTGTGTTGTGTGTTTTAATGCATTGGTTGTGTTGTGTTGTGTTGTGTTGTGTTGTGTTGTGTTGTGTTGTGTTGTGTGTTTTAATGTATTGGTTGTGTTGTGTTGTGTTGTGTTGTGTGTTTTAATGTATTGGTTGTGTTGTGTTGTGTTGTGTTGTGTGTTTTAATGCATTGGTTGTGTTGTGTTGTGTTGTGTTGTGTTGTGTTGTGTGTTTTAATGCATTGGTTGTGTTGTGTTGTGTTGTGTTGTGTTGTGTTGTGTTTTGTGTTTTAATGCATTGGTTGTGTTGTGTTGTGTTGTGTTGTGTTGTGTTGTGTTGTGTTGTGTGTTTTAATGTATTGGTTGTGTTGTGTTGTGATGTGTTGTGTTGTGTTGTGTGTTTTAATGTATTGGTTGTGTTGTGTTGTGTTGTGTTGTGTTGTGTGTTTTAATGTATTGGTTGTGTTGTGTTGTGTTGTGTGTTTTAATGTATTGGTTGTGTTGTGTTGTGTTGTGTTGTGTTGTGTTGTGTTGTGTTGTGTGTTTTAATGTATTGGTTGTGTTGTGTTGTGTTGTGTTGTGTTGTGTGTTTTAATGTATTGGTTGTGTTGTGTTGTGTTGTGTTGTGTTGTGTTGTGTTGTGTTGTGTTGTGTGTTTTAATGTATTGGTTGTGTTGTGTTGTGATGTGTTGTGTTGTGTTGTGTTGTGTTGTGTTGTGTGTTTTAATGTATTGGTTGTGTTGTGTTGTGATGTGTTGTGTTGTGTGTTTTAATGCATTCTGTGTCTAAGTGTAACTTCCCTTCAGTGTGTTCCTGTCTGTTTCTGCCAGCAGCTTAAATTAGCTCCTGTGGGGGAGGGGGGGGGGGGGGACCCTCCAGCTGTTCACAGAACTGAGCTGCTCATCTGTCACACTACACACTGCTGAGCATTCAGACTATCTCAGGTATTCTGTTTTTTTATTTCAACTGGCCAACACCAGCTACAGCGTCACATATCACCGGTGACCTGAGCCAGCAGGTCTACGGTGTTATTGACCTGATAAGATCTCATCTGAGTGAACTCCCATCTGAGATTATGTCTGCAGCAGGACACGTTGCTGTTCCATACAGGACAGAGAAACCTCAGGCACTCCTGAAGTCACTCCTGAAGGCACTCCTCAGAGGGGGTTTCAGTCACTGGTGGGATCACTGAATCCTCCACAGAGTGAGGTAGATGATGATGATGATGATGATGATGATGATGATGATGGTGGGATCACTGAATCCTCCACAGAGTGAGGTAGATGATGATGATGATGATGATGATGATGATGATGATGGTGATGATGATGATGATGATGATGATGATGATGATGATGATGGTGATGATGATGATGATGGTGATGGTGATGATGATGATGGTGATGGTGATGGTGATGGTGATGGTGATGGTGGTGATGGTGATGGTGGTGATGGTGATGGTGGTGGTGGTGATGGTGATGGTGATGGTGATGGTGATGGTGATGATGCTGATGGTGATGGTGATGGTGGTGATGGTGATGGTGGTGATGGTGATGGTGGTGGTGGTGGTGGTGGTGATGGTGATGGTGGTGATGGTGATGGTGGTGATGATGGTGATGGTGATGGTGGTGATGGTGATGGTGATGGTGATGGTGATGGTGATGGTGGTGATGATGATGATGGTGATGGTGGGATCACTGAATCCTCCACAGAGTGAGGTAGATGATGATGATGATGATGATGATGATGATGATGATGGTGGGATCACTGAATCCTCCACAGAGTGAGGTAGATGATGATGATGATGATGATGGTGATGGTGATGATGATGATGATGATGGTGATGATGATGATGATGATGATGATGATGATGATGATGATGATGGTGATGATGATGATGATGATGATGGTGGGATCACTGAATCCTCCACAGAGTGAGGTAGATGATGATGATGATGATGATGGTGATGGTGATGGTGATGGTGATGATGGTGATGGTGATGGTGATGATGGTGATGGTGGTGATGGTGATGGTGATGGTGATGATGCTGATGGTGGTGGTGGTGGTGGTGATGGTGGTGATGGTGGTGATGGTGATGGTGATGGTGATGGTGATGGTGATGGTGATGGTGCTGATGCTGATGGTGGTGGTGGTGGTGGTGGTGATGGTGATGGTGATGGTGGTGGTGATGGTGATGGTGATGATGCTGATGGTGGTGGTGGTGGTGGTGATGGTGGTGATGGTGGTGATGGTTATGGTGGTGATGGTGATGGTGATGGTGATGGTGATGGTGATGATGCTGATGGTGGTGGTGGTGGTGGTGGTGGTGGTGGTGGTGGTGGTGGTGGTGGTGATGGTGATGGTGGTGATGGTGGTGATGGTGATGGTGATGATGGTGATGGTGGTGATGATGATGATGATGATGATGATGATGATGATGATGATGATGGTGAGATCACTGAATCCTCCACAGAGTGAGGTAGATGATGATGATGATGATGATGATGATGGTGATGGTGATGGTGATGGTGATGATGATGATGATGATGATGATGGTGATGGTGATGGTGATGATGATGATGATGATGATGATGATGATGATGGTGATGGTGGGAGGAGGCACAGCTGTGTGTTGACTCAAAGCTCCTCTTTCTCTGTAGAATGTGACGTTCTGCCCTCATGCTAACTGCTAACTGCTAACTGCTAACTGCTAACTGTCAGTGTTACTACAGACTCTTGATGTCCAGGTGAGTCTCTCCTGGTTCAGCTCAGGTGTTCATCACCAGCAGGTTATTTCACAGCCGGGGAGTCTCGGCGGTATTCATCTGTTTTCTAGCTGCAGGAGAGTTTTCAGCCACAGACGATCAATACTGTCCTCAGGTCAGTTGTCCCATTGTTAGTGTTCACATCACAGGCTAAAGGCCGTGGTGAGTTAGTTTAGCTGTTCTGATCAGAGAACTGGCATCAATACCTTTTGTTTGCACTATTTCACTTCTCTAAATACAGCAGTTGTATCCTCCATTTAGCCTTCACTTCCTTCATTATATCATTCTCTCCAGATCCTCTATTAGTGACTATGATTTTAACCAGGCCTGTCGGTCCATTAAAGTAGTTCATCATTAATTAATCACACATTTATCTGTTCTAAATGTTCCTTAAAGGGAGATTAGTCAAGTATTTAATCCTCTTATCAACATGGGAGTGGACAAATATGCTGCTTTTATGCATTTAGCATAAAACAATATGCTCCCATCATAACATGGCAAACTGCAGCCCAACAGGCAACAACAGCTGTCAGTGTGTCAGTGTGCTGACTTCACTATGACTTGCCCCAAACTGCATGTGATTATCATAAAGTGGGCATGTCTGTAAAGGGGAGACTCGTGGGTACCCATAGAACCCATTTACATTCACTGATCTGGAGGTCA
Source organism: Sebastes fasciatus (assembly GCF_043250625.1). NCBI lineage: Eukaryota > Metazoa > Chordata > Actinopteri > Perciformes > Sebastidae > Sebastes > Sebastes fasciatus. The sequence continues at coordinate 35,524,841 of NC_133802.1, read as the reverse complement.
GAGGTCAAGGGACCCCTTTCCTCTCCGAACATTAAGCGTACGTTTGGAGCGTTATTTAGTCAGCCTGCTGTCGGGCTAGTGTGACATGGTTGGTGCAGACGGATTCCTCAGCTTCCTTCTGAGCTTTAAAACTGGCTACAGTGACATAAAGTACTACAGTGACATAAAGTACTACAGTGACATAAAGTACTACAGTGACATAAAGTACTACAGTGACAGTTGAAGTCTCAGATGCTGTAACTTATAACATCACTTATTCTCTCCTAGTTAGGGTTAGTGAGGGTTAGCATTCATATCTCAACCATTTCATCAGATCTTCTGTAGACCTCTCTGAAGAGCCCAGATCTCTGAGTTCAGGACATCAGAGTGGAGGAGTCTGTAGATTGAATCATTGAGCAGTGAAATGGATCCAGATGTGTGGGTGAAGCAGGCTCAGACTCTCTGATAGAGAGGTTATAAAGGGTGTAGCTGCTGTATGACAGCGTGCTCTCTCACAGGTCTGGGCAGGTTTGAGGTTTTTGTTTTCTCTGAAGGCAGCGTGGTGTTCTACTGCCTCCACAAAACCGCCGTTATATAAGTCACATTCATGTGTGAACTCCGAGTGATGGGCAGTCCTCACTCTGAGGCCTCGCCTACTAGTTCCAAGAAATCTGTGATTCATGCTGTAGTGAATGTCTTTGTTATTCTCCCTCTCGTGTTTCTGTCTCATTTACAATCCAGTTCATCACTGTACTATAGTAGTAAACCACTCAGTACTGTACTATAGTAGTAAACCACTCAGTACTGGAGTATAGTAGTACACCACTCAGTACTGGAGTATAGTAGTAAACCACTCAGTACTGTACTATAGTAGTAAACCACTCAGTACTGGAGTATAGTAGTAAACCACTCAGTACTGTACTATAGTAGTAAACCACTCAGTACTGGAGTATAGTAGTAAACCACTCAGTACTGTACTATAGTAGTAAACCACTCAGTACTGGAGTATAGTAGTACACCACTCAGTACTGGAGTATAGTAGTAAACCACTCAGTACTGTACTATAGTAGTAAACCACTCAGTACTGGAGTATAGTAGTAAACCACTCAGTACTGGAGTATAGTAGTAAACCACTCAGTACTGGAGTATAGTAGTAAACCACTCAGTACTGTACTATAGTAGTAAACCACTCAGTACTGGAGTATAGTAGTAAACCACTCAGTACTGTACTATAGTAGTAAACCACTCAGTACTGGAGTATAGTAGTAAACCACTCAGTACTGTACTATAGTAGTAAACCACTCAGTACTGTACTATAGTAGTAAACCACTCAGTACTGTACTATAGTAGTAAACCACTCAGTACTGGAGTATAGTAGTACACCACTCAGTACTGGAGTATAGTAGTACACCACTCAGTACTGTACTATAGTAGTAAACCACTCAGTACTGGAGTATAGTAGTACACCACTCAGTACTGTACTATAGTAGTAAACCACTCAGTACTGGAGTATAGTAGTACACCACTCAGTACTGTACTATAGTAGTAAACCACTCAGTACTGGAGTATAGTAGTACACCACTCAGTACTGTACTATAGTAGTAAACCACTCAGTACTGTACTATAGTAGTAAACCACTCAGTACTGGAGTATAGTAGTAAACCACTCAGTACTGTACTATAGTAGTAAACCACTCAGTACTGGAGTATAGTAGTACACCACTCAGTACTGGAGTATAGTAGTACACCACTCAGTACTGTACTATAGTAGTAAACCACTCAGTACTGTACTATAGTAGTAAACCACTCAGTACTGGAGTATAGTAGTAAACCACTCAGTACTGGAGTATAGTAGTACACCACTCAGTACTGTACTATAGTAGTAAACCACTCAGTACTGGAGTATAGTAGTACACCACTCAGTACTGTACTATAGTAGTAAACCACTCAGTACTGTACTATAGTAGTAAACCACTCAGTACTGGAGTATAGTAGTACACCACTCAGTACTGTACTATAGTAGTACACCACTCAGTACTGGAGTATAGTAGTACACCACTCAGTACTGTACTATAGTAGTAAACCACTCAGTACTGGAGTATAGTAGTACACCACTCAGTACTGTACTATAGTAGTAAACCACTCAGTACTGTACTATAGTAGTACACCACTCAGTACTGTACTATAGTAGTACACCACTCAGTACTGTACTATAGTAGTACACCACTCAGTACTGGAGTATAGTAGTAAACCACTCAGTACTGGAGTATAGTAGTACACCACTCAGTACTGTACTATAGTAGTACACCACTCAGTACTGTACTATAGTAGTACACCACTCAGTACTGGAGTATAGTAGTACACCACTCAGTACTGGAGTATAGTAGTACACCACTCAGTACTGTACTATAGTAGTAAACCACTCAGTACTGGAGTATAGTAGTACACCACTCAGTACTGGAGTATAGTAGTAAACCACTCAGTACTGTACTATAGTAGTACACCACTCAGTACTGGAGTATAGTAGTACACCACTCAGTACTGGAGTATAGTAGTACACCACTCAGTACTGTACTATAGTAGTACACCACTCAGTACTGGAGTATAGTAGTACACCACTCAGTACTGGAGTATAGTAGTACACCACTCAGTACTGTACTATAGTAGTACACCACTCAGTACTGGAGTATAGTAGTACACCACTCAGTACTGGAGTATAGTAGTACACCACTCAGTACTGTACTATAGTAGTACACCACTCAGTACTGGAGTATAGTAGTACACCACTCAGTACTGGAGTATAGTAGTACACCACTCAGTACTGTACTATAGTAGTACACCACTCAGTACTGGAGTATAGTAGTAAACCACTCAGTACTGTACTATAGTAGTACATCACTCAGTACTGGAGTATAGTAGTACACCACTCAGTACTGTACTATAGTAGTACACCACTCAGTACTGGAGTATAGTAGTAAACCACTCAGTACTGTACTATAGTAGTACACCACTCAGTACTGGAGTATAGTAGTACACCACTCAGTACTGTACTATAGTAGTAAACCACTCAGTACTGGAGTATAGTAGTACACCACTCAGTACTGTACTATAGTAGTACATCACTCAGTACTGGAGTATAGTAGTACACCACTCAGTACTGGAGTATAGTAGTACACCACTCAGTACTGTACTATAGTAGTACACCACTCAGTACTGGAGTATAGTAGTACACCACTCAGTACTGTACTATAGTAGTAAACCACTCAGTACTGGAGTATAGTAGTACACCACTCAGTACTGGAGTATAGTAGTACACCACTCAGTTCTTCACATATTACCTTACAGTAGTAGTAAAGAAATAAAATAAAGTAATAAAGTAGGCTACTATAGTGACATAAAGTACTAGAGTGACATAAAGTACTAGAGTGACATAAAGTACTAGAGTGACATAAAGTACTATAGTGACATAAAGTACTACAGTTACATAAAGTACTAGAGTGACATAAAGTACTACAGTTACATAAAGTACTAGAGTGACATAAAGTACTAGAGTGACATAAAGTACTACAGTTACATAAAGTACTAGAGTGACATAAAGTACTAGAGTGACATAAAGTACTACAGTTACATAAAGTACTAGAGTGACATAAAGTACTACAGTTACATAAAGTACTAGAGTGACATAAAGTACTAGAGTGACATAAAGTACTACAGTTACATAAAGTACTAGAGTGACATAAAGTACTAGAGTGACATAAAGTACTAGAGTGACATAAAGTTGTTGTACTGGCTGTAGCTGCAGGGATCCATCCAGATGAAGAAGGTTCTAGTCAGTGAGTCAGATATTACTACTCGTGTGAAACCAGTGACTCGGCCTGCCCAGTGACCCGTTGAGCAAACAGCCCGTTAATAGCAGGAGAGAGTTCCGGTGTTCACGCAGTGAGTCACAGTAACGTGTGCATGTAGAAAGCAGTGGAGAGCGTGACGAGTCACAGTAACGTGTGCATGTAGAAAGCAGTGGAGAGCGTGACGAGTCACAGTAACGTGTGCATGTAGAAAGCAGTGGAGAGCGTGGCGAGTCACAGTAACGTGTGCATGTAGAATGCAGTGGAGAGCGTGGCGAGTCACAGTAACGTGTGCATGTAGAATGCAGTGGAGAGCGTGGCGAGTCACAGTAACATGTGCATGTAGAATGCAGTGGAGAGCGTGGCGAGTCACAGTAACGTGTGCATGTAGAATGCAGTGGAGAGCGTGGCGAGTCACAGTAACATGTGCATGTAGAATGCAGTGGAGAGCGTGGCGAGTCACAGTAACGTGTGCATGTAGAATGCAGTGGAGAGCGTGGCGAGTCACAGTAACGTGTGCATGTAGAAAGCAGTGGAGAGCGTGGCGAGTCACAGTAACGTGTGCATGTAGAATGCAGTGGAGAGCGTGGCGAGTCACAGTAACATGTGCATGTAGAATGCAGTGGAGAGCGTGGCGAGTCACAGTAACATGTGCATGTAGAAAGCAGTGGAGAGCGTGGCGAGTCACAGTAACATGTGCATGTAGAATGCAGTGGAGAGCGTGGCGAGTCACAGTAACGTGTGCATGTAGAAAGCAGTGGAGAGCGTGGCGAGTCACAGTAACGTGTGCATGTAGAATGCAGTGGAGAGCGTGGCGAGTCACAGTAACATGTGCATGTAGAAAGCAGTGGAGAGCGTGGCGAGTCACAGTAACATGTGCATGTAGAATGCAGTGGAGAGCGTGGCGAGTCACAGTAACGTGTGCATGTAGAATGCAGTGGAGAGCGTGGCGAGTCACAGTAACGTGTGCATGTAGAAAGCAGTGGAGAGCGTGGCGAGTCACAGTAACGTGTGCATGTAGAATGCAGTGGAGAGCGTGGCGAGTCACAGTAACATGTGCATGTAGAATGCAGTGGAGAGCGTGGCGAGTCACAGTAACATGTGCATGTAGAAAGCAGTGGAGAGCGTGGCGAGTCACAGTAACATGTGCATGTAGAATGCAGTGGAGAGCGTGGCGAGTCACAGTAACGTGTGCATGTAGAAAGCAGTGGAGAGCGTGGCGAGTCACAGTAACGTGTGCATGTAGAATGCAGTGGAGAGCGTGGCGAGTCACAGTAACATGTGCATGTAGAAAGCAGTGGAGAGCGTGGCGAGTCACAGTAACATGTGCATGTAGAATGCAGTGGAGAGCGTGGCGAGTCACAGTAACGTGTGCATGTAGAAAGCAGTGGAGAGCGTGGCGAGTCACAGTAACGTGTGCATGTAGAATGCAGTGGAGAGCGTGGCGAGTCACAGTAACGTGTGCATGTAGAAAGCAGTGGAGAGCGTGGCGAGTCACAGTAACGTGTGCATGTAGAATGCAGTGGAGAGCGTGGCCTGTGGTTGTGAAGGCCAAAGGAGGCTCACAGCGTGGGAGGAGGTGAAGCAGCAGCAGGGGGAAGACTCTCTGGGCTCCCCCTTCCCCTTCTCCTCCTCCCTGTTAGTCATTGTGACGGAGAGCAGCTGATGGAGGGAAACACTTTCCATAGCAACCGAGCACGTCCTCCTCCGTCCTCCCCTCCTGTTAACCTGATGCAATCTGTCCACGCTTCACTGAAGAGATCAGTTATTGTAGTTTCACACTAGACGTAGATTTCTCTCTCTGCTCAGAGGAGCTCGGCAGTGTTTTACAACCACAGCATGACGGTGGAGTCGGTGGTTTACACCCTGCAAGTGTTGCAACAGCACATTTCCTTGACTCAAGGCGTGGGCGTTATGACAGCTTGCACAAATATTAGTCTACACAGAAAAAGGTCATCCCCAAGTGTACCTTGAAGTGCTTTATGGTTGTTGACAGTTTTTATGTCAAGACACAGTTAAACTAGGGCTTAATCACCATTAATCACACATGTTTTATCTGTTCTAAATGAACCTTAAAGGGAGATTAGTCAAGTATTTAATACTCTTATCAACATGAGAGTGGACAAATATGCTGCTTTATGTAAATGTCCAGAAACCCTCACAGGTACTGCATTTAGCATAAAACAATATGCTCCAATCAGAACATGGCAAACTGCAGCCCAACAGGCAACAACAGCTGTCAGTGTGTCAGTGTGCTGACTTGACTATGACATGTGATTATCATAAAGTGGGCATGTCTGTAAAGGGGAGACTCGTGGGTACCCATAGAACCCATTTACATTCACTGATCTAGAGGTCAGAGGTCAAGGGACCCCTTTGAAAATGGACATGACAGTTTTTCCTCGCCAACATTTAGTGTAAGTTTGGAGCGTTATTTAACCTCCTTCATGACCAGCTAGTCTGACCTGGTTGGTACCGATGGATTCATCAGGTTCTCTAGTTTCAGATGATACCAGCATCTTCACTCTAGCTTTAAAGTTACTGCATTAAAGAAATTAGTGGCGTTAAAATGAATTTATGTTATGGTGTTATTATGGTGACGTCATGGTGTTGTTATGGTGTTGTTATGGCGTTACTATGGTGTTGTTATGGTGTTGTTATGGTGTTATTATGGTGTTATCATGGTGTTGTCATGGTGTTGTTATGGTGTTGTTATGGTGTTATTATGGTGTTGTTATGGTGTTGTTATGGTGTTATTATGGTGTTGTTATGGTGTTGTTATGGTGTTGTTATGGTGTTGTTATGGTGTTATTATGGTGTAATCATGGTGTTATTATGGCTTTATTATGGCTTTATTATGGCGTTAACTCTGACAGCCCTAATTTAAAAGCATGCATGTGTGAAGGAAGATGGCAGCTGAATTGTCCTCTTCAGATCTGCAGTGATCTCACTGTGACGTCTTTCATGAAGCAGTTGTTTTGGTATTTTTCAGTTGCGTGGTCAGACGAGAAGGAGAGAGTGTCGGGTTCTAAACCGGTTCTCAGAGGTCTATGTGAGAGTTGAAGTTGCTCAAGCTGTTGCTACTTGAAGAAGCATTAGAAATGTTTCTATAACATGAAACCTTCTTACAGTTTGTCACATCATGATCTGGACCACAGCTCAACAAGCCTCACACTTTCAGACCACCTGAAATATTCATACTGGTTCCAGTAAGCTCATTAAGATGATGCCACTGGTTTTTAAAACTCCATCCAACGTTGCAGAGTGCCGTATATTACTCTGCTCATCTCTAAGTGCACTGGGAATGCCGCTTCCTGTGCTCCGTCTTCGGACTGATTCCCGCTCTGCAGCGTGCATGCAAATCATTATCTAATCAGGAAGTGAGGAATCAGATTACTCCGATAGGCTCGAGATGTTGTTGAACCAGACAATAATGATGATGATGATGATGATGATGATACAGGTCGGTTAGGAGACAAAACAGACATGATGCTGCTCACGACATCCCGGCCCTCTGGAGAAACAACACAATAGGCGTCTTTATGACTATTATTAGTTTATTAATATGAGCGTGTTTGACAGTGGAGTCAGGAGCATATTTATATTTATATATTTATATTTTCATATTTATATTTTTATATATTATATGTTTATATTATATCTATATATTTATATTTGTATATTCATATTTATATATTTCTGTATTTATATTTTTATATTTATACATTTTTATATTTATATTTATATTTTTATATTTATATTTATATTTTTATATGTATATTTCCAGGCTGTATCAATCAGGTGATCAGTAGCAGATGGCGGTTGCTGATGCCTTCTGAATGTGTGTGTTGAATCAGACCTGGTCCACCTGATGGGCTGCGTGAACACTGCTAGGCAACGCCGCTGACCTTTAGAGGGAATTAAGTGAGGACGGTGTGAAGCTCTCAGAGTCCACAGACCGATCACATGTAAAGAAGAGTGGGTGTTCTCTCACATTATGTCACTTCTTTCTCTCAGTGCACTCTTTGTGCTTTAAGTACTGTGATATTCTGTTGAGTGCAGACGGCCGTCACTGATACCTGCGCTGGCTGCACTTTAATGTGTGATCACACCTGTGGACAACAGTGTGAACAACACCTTTACAGTGAGGTCCTTTTCATCAGGCTGGACTGAAAACCACTAAACCACAAATGGCTGATATATAAGATTTACCTTCAGTTCAGTACAGTTATCATACTGTATATATCATGTATTTATGGGGTTCTATGAGGTTCAGACTTTGGATCAGAACCTCATAGAACCCCACTGAGAACACCTGAACTATCCCTTTAAGGTTGAACGCTGCCTACGTCCCCATACTTCCTGCTGTAGAGTTTCTCTTTAGCTTCGCTGTCGTTCACTTACAGTATTAAAATCAATCAGCAGACTGTTAGAACTTCTCCAACAGACTCGTGTAAAACCTGACTCATTGTTTCCAGAGGTTATCGTTGCCTGGTGCTGCAGGTGAAGTGCAGATTCATTTAGAAAGTCTCATATTTGAATGGTCCTGTAATTTAAATCTAATGCAGTCTGCTGTGATGGAAGTTTCTAACATCACTGAATCACTGCTGTTCTCCTTTAAAGTGATGATTACTGAACAATAGAGAAGAAAGGTCAGTAAACTGCCTCAATAACGTCCGTCCTATCTATATTATATTATATTATTATACTATATATTATAGCTAACGTTAGCCACCATAAGCTTCTGCTCATACCAGCCCAGCCCTGATATTATTAAATAGAGAAATGGAGCGTTTTCTGACTTATTAACTCAGCATGTAGAAGCATGTAGCTTCCTGCTTCTTATGGAGAGATCATCTTTACTTATTGATTATCAGCTGCTATCAGGTGTTCTATAATCTGGTGTCAGTCTGTCCCCGTCTGTCCTCTCTCATCATGTCACCGACATCCGTCTACAGCAGCACCGTTACACAGGATGTCCATGGAGTAGTGATGGACATACATCTGTCTGTCATCAGGGAATCTCCTTTATTATGTGTTAAAGGTCCCATATTGTAAAAAGTGAGGTTTCCATGTCTTTTATATTATAAGGCAGGTTTAAGTGCTTTATAAATACTGTTAAACTATCAAAACGCTCAATATACAGAGAAACACACAAAGCCCGTATACAGAAATTGTGCGTTTGAAACAAGCCGTTAGGATTTCTGTCCATTTGTGATGTCACAAATCTACAATATATTTAGATCATTACACGGTTTTAAACGTAAACATTCTAAATGTGTCCCAGTTTATTTCCTGTTGCAGTGTATGTGAACGACATCAGCTGACAGGAAGTAAACATGGACCCAAGCTGTTGCCTAGCAAAGCAATTCCGTTGTTGAAATGCACTAAAACGGAGCGTTTCAGACAGAGGGTGAATACAGGTATATTCAGACAGACAGAACGAGGAAAATAATGTTGTTTTTTTTAACATACAGCATGTAAACATGTTCTAGTAGAAACACACAATACAAACATGAACCTGAAAATGAGCTGATATGGGACCTTTAAGTGCATGTTTGCTTCTGGAGGTTTTCATATGGAACCCAGCACATGTCCCTCCAGACTTCATGTTTCTGACTTCAGAACTACGAGCTTCTTCTTCTTCTGTGTCAGATTCAGATTTCATGCTCACTTTTGGACATTTTGACATTTAAGTCTGTTCCTTCAGCTTGGAGGGGACGTCCCTTCTCTTGACTCTGACCTCTCTGCAAGATTTCATTGTTTATTTCCACATTTCAACACTTGGTTGTTGTCCTCCTTTATGCTAAACTAAACCACATGCTGGATCTAAGTCTGGTGTTATATTAGTCCGATATGGGCCAGTGGGTGTACGGAAAGAGAGTCTGGGTGCAGAGAATCCCTCGAGTCAGAGAGTCATTTAGCCTGACATGGTTTCCACCAGACTCTTGGCCCAGTTTCTAGTATGGAGTCACATGTTGCTGGTGGTGAGAGATTTAAAATAAATGCAGTATTCAGACGTGAGAACACACAAAGTGTTGATGCTCGGCAGTGAAGCTGAATTTCAGATCATTTTATTCACCAACACATCGAGGAAAGACTGTGAGCGCGGACCACACTGATATATACACTATACATATACACTATATATATATATATATATATATATATATACTTTATATATTCTAATTATGCTTCATTGTGTTTACTGGAAGGGAAAAGAGGTTTTAACATGTGTACCGTGTTTCAGTGCAGATGTTGCTGCTTCACTCTGGATATTCAGTGTGGTTCTCTGTGTGGTTCTCTGTGTGGTTCTCTGTGTGGTTCTCTGGGTTCTCACAGAGCCGTGGAGATGATGTGGTTCTCTGGGTTCTCACAGAGCCGTGGAGATGATGTGGTTCTCTGGGTTCTCACAGAGCCGTGGAGATGATGTGGTTCTGCTTTTATGTTTTACAAAGCGGCCGTCTGCAATGCACCCACCTCCTCTCTTCTCTGTTCTCTCTGCGTCTCTGTCTCACTGTTCCAGGCACCATGTCCACCCCCACACACCCAGAGGTAAAGGAGCTGAACCCTGTCGACTTCATCCAGCTACAGCACTACATCGAATGTGAGTACAGACGGGCAGGAAGGCTTAACGCCCCCCCCCTCCACTTCCACTTCCACCCACACACACACTCATTTACACTCGCTCACGGTGTGTCACATCTAGAAGAGGCTGCAGGCGGACAAACTCTGTTTCTGCAGATAAATCTGTATTATATATATTATACATATTACATATATTATCTATGTTATATACATTATCTATATTATCTATGTTATCTATATTACATATATTATCTATATTATATATATTATCTATATTCACTGTGTAATCTACTGTATGATGGTGACGTCCAGCAGAGTGATACAAGATGTCTTAAAGTCAACATGTGAGACGTCCCTGTGTGTCCCTGTGTGTCCCTGTGTGTCCATGTGTGTGTCCATGTGTCCCTGTGTGTGTCTCTGTTTGCAGACTGCAGTGTGAAGGTGAAGGACGTCCTGAGGGAGTTTGATGCAGATGGCGATCTGGCCCGGCACAGACATGGAGAGGTGAGGGGGGTGGGGGGACGGGACGGGACGGGACGGCGTGTCCTGCTGCTCGCCATCAGGTCCAGAACTCCGTCCCAGTGATGTCAGCGACCACATGACCAGACAGAGTTCTGTCTCTCAGAGCAGCAGCTTAATGAGAAATGAGCTTCTGATTTATACCTATTGATCCGTTAGTTAATGATCCTGATTCAGACCATCGATCATGTTGATCAGCTGTCTTCACACCGTCGATCATGTTGATCAGCTGTCTGCAGCGCAGTGGAGTGAAGCTGCAGATGTAAATTACCTCCTTAGTTTAGCCCATGCAGTGAGGCTGTGCTAAGCGGCGTGCTGAGCGGTGTGCTGAGCGGCGCGCTGAGCGCCGTGCTGAGCGGCGTGCTGAGCGGCGTGCTGACCGGCGTGCTGAATGGCGTGCTGAGCGGCGTGGTGAGCGGCGTGCTGAATGGCGTGCTGAATGGCGTGCTGACCGGCGTGCTGAGCGGCGTGCTGAATGGCGTGCTGAATGGCGTGCAACGGAAGCTCAAAGGATGAATTAGATGTTCCCGGTGCTGTCGGAGCTGCCGACTACTCAGAGCAGGAAGCAGCTGCAGTCGGTCCTAACGGGTCGTTGGGCTGCAGACGCTTTAATTAGATAATGAAGGAAATGTTTTTGTATTTAATGAGAGAAAACATAAATATAAAACATAAAGTTCTAGTTAAAGGGACTGTTTATAAGAATCCTAAATGTCTTGTTAACAGCTTCACCTGTGGCCGTTAAGTCAACTAAAGTCAGCGTCCTGTTGCTGGCGCTTGTGCTCGCTCTACATAGACATGAAGGAGCATCACTCAACACAGTGAGGAGACACACGTCAGCTAAAAGCACAATATCACTCTATATTCCAGCTGCTTGGCAGTAATGTTAGCTGACCAGACCAAGGTCTCTCCATGAATCAATGCTGATCCTAGTGTTGGCTTTTCCTGCCTCAGCCTCCCGACCGCGGCCGGAGGGAACGGGGGAGACGCCGGAGTTTTGGTCGGAGACGATAACGTTTCTCTCTGCGGAGCCCCGTCACTTCACAAGACACGGGAAACCTCTGTTGGTCTGGAGGAGCTGCAGCAGTTATTTCTGCACAAACGTCCACTGAACATTCACTAGATATTCTCAGAGCTAAACTAACTCTTCTGCAGTGTGGAGTGAGCAGCATGCACGTGAGAGGTGGAGAGAGAGAGAGAGAGAGAAGGAGCACGGTGTGTGAGTGAAGGCAGGCAGAGGAGCAGAGGAGCAGAGACTCCGGTCCTGGAGACATTTATATATAATATAATAATAATAATGAACAAGAAGAACTGGGTTTGTGGTTCACCGTTATCAAGGGACTGGTGCTCGTTACTCCTGTAGCGCATCATCAGGTGATGATGACAGAGACCAGGACAGACCGAGACCAGGACAGACAGAGACCTGGTCTTGTCTCCCCCGTTCCCTCCGGCCGCGGTCGGGAGGCTGAGGCGGGAAAAGCCAACACTAGGATCAGCAGTGATTCATGGAGAGACCTTGGTCTGGTCAGCTAACATTACTGCCAAGCAGCTGAAATATAGAGTGATATTGTGCTTTTAGCTGACGTGTGTCTCCTCACTGTGTTGAGCGATGCTCCTTCATGTCTATGTAGAGCGAGCACAAGCGCCAGCAACAGGACGCTGACTTTAGTTGACTTAACGGACACAGGTGAAGCTGTTAACAAGACATTGTCGAGTTAAAACATTACACTGTAAACAGAATGTGACTGTCCCATTCATCCCCCCCCAGTGCATCAATGAAGAAGGCTTCCGTCTCTTCCTGAAGACGTATCTAGGGGTGGAGGACTTCCCCGTGGATCTCTGCCAGAGACTCTTCCGCTCCTTCCAGAACTCTGAACCCGTCCAGGAAGACAGTGAGATCACACAGCACCGATTAACTCAGCTCACATCAGTCTACATTCATCTATCACCTCATGGTCAGACATGCTCTCTCTCTCTCTCTGTCTGTCTCTCTCTCTCTGTCTCTCTCTCTGTCTCTCTCTCTCTCTCTCTCTCTCTCTGTCTCTCTCTCTCTCTCTCTCTCTCTCTCTCTCTCTGTCTCTCTCTCTGTCTCTCTCTCTGTCTCTCTCTCTCTCTCTCTCTTGTCTCTCTCTCTCTCTCTCTCTTCTCTGTCTCTCTCTCTGTCTCTCTCTCTGTCTCTCTCTCTGTCTCTCTCTCTCTCTCTCTCTCTCTCTCTCTCTCTCTCTCTCTGTCTCTCTCTCTGTCTCTCTCTCTGTCTCTCTCTCTCTCTCTCTCTCTCTGTCTCTCTCTCTGTCTCTCTCTCTGTCTCTCTCTCTCTCTCCTCTCTGTCTCTCTCTCTGTCTCTCTCTCTGTCTCTCTCTCCTGTAGAGGAGGTCTTTCTGAAGGATGTCTCGTGTTACTTCTCTCTGCTGGAGGACGGACAGCCCAGGGACAAGCTGGAGTGTGAGTCCTCTGTTTCTTCTCTGATATGATGTGAGAGATGACTGACTTCATCCACAACTTCCACTTTCATTTCCTTCTCTCTCTTCAGTTGCTTTCAAGCTCTATGACAGGGACGGCAACGGAGTCCTCGACAGCTCTGTGAGTGGAGGAAATGTTTCCTTTGAAGAAGTGTCATCACGCCGGCCTCCAGCGCTGAAACGAGTCTGTTGTTGTTGTTGTTGTTCAAACAGGAAGTGGATCGGATCATCGCTCAGATGATGCACGCTGCAGAGTACCTGGGATGGGACGTGTCAGAGCTGAGGCCGGTAAATCCCACAACCAAAGCCTGTACACGCCATACATATAGACTCAGCCCTACGTATAGACTCATCCATACGTATAGACTCAGCCCTACGTATAGACTCATCCATACGTATAGACTCATCCATACGTATAGACTCAGCCCTACGTATAGACTCATCCCTACGTATAGACTCATCCATACATATAGACTCAGCCCTACGTATAGACTCAGCCCTACGTATAGACTCATCCATACGTATAGACTCAGCCCTACGTATAGACTCATCCCTACGTATAGACTCATCCATACATATAGACTCAGCCCTACGTATAGACTCATCCATACGTATAGACTCAGCCCTACGTATAGACTCAGCCCTACGTATAGACTCATCCATACGTATAGACTCAGCCCTACGTATAGACTCATCCCTACGTATAGACTCAGCCCTACGTATAGACTCAGCCCTACGTATAGACTCATCCCTACGTATAGACTCAGCCCTACGTATAGACTCAGCCCTACGTATAGACTCATCCCTACGTATAGACTCATCCATACGTATAGACTCAGCCCTACGTATAGACTCATCCCTACGTATAGACTCATCCCTACGTATAGACTCAGCCCTACGTATAGACTCATCCCTACGTATAGACTCATCCCTACGTATAGACTCATCCATACGTATAGACTCAGCCCTACGTATAGACTCATCCCTACGTATAGACTCATCCATACATATAGACTCAGCCCTACGTATAGACTCATCCCTACGTATAGACTCATCCATACATATAGACTCAGCCCTACGTATAGACTCATCCATACGTATAGACTCAGCCCTACGTATAGACTCAGCCCTACGTATAGACTCATCCCTACGTATAGACTCAGCCCTACGTATAGACTCATCCATACGTATAGACTCAGCCCTACGTATAGACTCAGCCCTACGTATAGACTCAGCCCTACGTATAGACTCAGCCCTACGTATAGACTCATCCATACGTATAGACTCAGCCCTACGTATAGACTCATCCCTACGTATAGACTCATCCATACGTATAGACTCAGCCCTACGTATAGACTCATCCATACGTATAGACTCATCCATACGTATAGACTCAGCCCTACGTATAGACTCATCCATACGTATAGACTCAGCCCTACGTATAGACTCAGCCCTACGTATAGACTCATCCCTACGTATAGACTCAGCCCTACGTATAGACTCATCCATACGTATAGACTCAGCCCTACGTATAGACTCAGCCCTACGTATAGACTCAGCCCTACGTATAGACTCAGCCCTACGTATAGACTCATCCCTACGTATAGACTCAGCCCTACGTATAGACTCAGCCCTACGTATAGACTCATCCATACGTATAGACTCAGTCCTACGTATAGACTCATCCCTATGTATAGACTCAGCCCTAGGTATAGACTCAGCCCTACGTATAGACTCAGCCCTATGTATAGACTCATCCCTACGTATAGACTCAGCCCTACGTATAGACTCATCCCTACGTATAGACTCATCCCTACGTATAGACTCAGCCCTACGTATAGACTCATCCATACGTATAGACTCATCCATACGTATAGACTCAGCCCTAGGTATAGACTCATCCCTACGTATAGACTCATCCCTACGTATAGACTCAGCCCTACGTATAGACTCATCCCTACGTATAGACTCAGCCCTATGTATAGACTCATCCCTACGTATAGACTCAGCCCTACGTATAGACTCATCCATACGTATAGACTCAGCCCTACGTATAGACTCATCCCTACGTAGACTCAGCCCTACGTATAGACTCATCCCTACGTATAGACTCATCCATACGTATAGACTCAGCCCTACGTATAGACTCATCCATACGTATAGACTCATCCATACGTATAGACTCAGCCCTACGTATAGACTCATCCATACGTATAGACTCAACCCTACCTATAGACTCAGCCCTACGTATAGATGCATCTATACACCTACAGTACACCTACAGTACACCTACAGTGTACTGTAGGTGTACTGTAGGTATACTGTAGAATCTACAGTATACCTACAGTATAAGTGGATTGTAAACTAATTCCCACACATGAGTAGTTTCAGAGAACAGCTGATAGAGGCTGGTGTGCTGACTGGATGTGCTTTCATCAGGTTCTGAAGGACATGATGACGGCCATCGATGCTGACAGCAGCGGTACGGTGTCTCTGGAGGAGTGGGTGGAGGGAGGCATGAACAACGTTCCCCTGCTGGTGTTGTTGGGTCTGAAGGTACTTTAACTCACATATCTCTCATTTTTACAGCAGGTGGTAAAACCTCCTTTTACTGCTCTTGTAAAACGTCGACTTGGCGTGCCTCTCCTCTGTCCTTCGCCCCCTCGCCGTCTATAAGGGCCTTTCTGCCGACTCAGTGTTTACAGGGTGTGGTGATGTCAGCTCTGCACCATCAGAGTGCTTCAACGTTTTCCATTTACTCTGCACAATCTCTGCCCACATTTAACTGAGTACCTGCATCAAACAGCAGTCTGTAGGCCCTCTATCTGACTAATGGAATTAAAGAGCGGCTCCATTATTATTATTATCATCATTAATATTATTATTACTATTATTATTATTATTATTATTATTATTATTATTATTATTATTATTATTATTATATCTTTCTGAACTTCCCAGTATTGTTCCTTATTTTCAAATCCAAACATTCACATTTTGGTCAAAGTTTGTTTTAGAATCAAAATATGACCTCGCCGTCAGACGGCCGCTTCACCTCGCCGTCAGTCGGCCGCTTCACCTCGCCGTCAGACGGCCGCTTCACCTCGCCGTCAGTCGGCCGCTTCACCTCGCCGTCAGACGGCCGCTTCACCTCGCCGTCAGTCGGCCGCTTCACCTCGCCGTCAGTCGGCCGCTTCACCTCGCCGTCAGACGGCCGCTTCACCTCGCCGTCAGTCGGCCGCTTCACCTCGCCGTCAGACGGCCGCTTCACCTCGCCGTCAGTCGGCCGCTTCACCTCGCCGTCAGACGGCCGCTTCACCTCGCCGTCAGACGGCCGCTTCACCTCGCCGTCAGACAGCCCTCTCTGACGGGGAACTGAAGCTGTTATATCGCTCTCTTCACAGCCACCAGACTCCATTCATAAAACATCCATTTTACCTCTCAGAAGAACACGGGAGTATACATACAACCCCACTTCAAATATTCGTACCATCCCTTTTCAGTTATTACCAAACTGATCACAGCTAACGTTAACTCAGCTAGTGCTAGCGTTCACATTATTGATAACCTTATTGATTAGCTTACTGTGCTAACTTGCGTCACTGCTGTCTGCTAACGGCTGAGTGAAAAACCCGTAACAGAAGGAGATGGACCAGCCCTTTAACTAAGTGCCTGCAAGAAGCAGCCATGTTGAGGCCCTATCTTTGACTAAAGGAATGAATCAGTGTAATGTTGGGTGTATACATAAGAACGGTTGTCTTAAAGCGAGGACAGATCAGTTGTGTGTTGTTGGGTTTTGTTTAAAAGCTTCATACTGTCGGAAGGCTCGCCCTCTGTGGCGCTCTGAAACCGTGGCCTGGACTCTGCATCTGGGTTTGGCCTCTACAACAATGCTGGGGCCTTCCCCTCAGGCTATTTCTAGCCACCAATGGACATTTGAAGCCCAGGGTGCATGAATTCAGCCCCCCCCGCCCCACACTCGCTCTGCCTCATGCAGTCAGTGACAGGCTGATGCATCACCATTTCACTGTGTAATCCGGATAAAAGCGCCGGTAAACAGATTGAAAGCAACCTTATAATCTCGCGTTGAGAATTTGAGATTATAGTCGGTGTTGGTTTAAATCTCCGTGGTGCTGCAGAACACATGATATGTGGAGCCGCTGCTGCATAATCAGCAGTCTCATTACGGCGAGGTTAGTCACGAGTGGGTGTGAAAAACAACTGTGAAATTCAACGCCGTGCCCACAGTGTCTTTATGAGAGGGCCGGTGATGTTTAACCCAACGTTTAACAAAGGCAACAAATAGAAGCTGCTTCTGTTGCATTGATTCTTCTGTCCACATGTTCTCTGTCTGCACCGACCAGATGACCCAGAAGGACGGGCAGCACCTCTGGAGGATGAAACACTTCAACAGGCCCGCTTACTGCAACGTGTGCCAGAGCATGCTGCTGGGTCTGAGGAAACAGGGACTGTGCTGCACCTGTGAGTACCTGAACCCACCACAAGAGGGCCACATTAATCAGACTGAACCCACCACAAGAGGGTCACATTTATCAGACTGAACCCACCACAAGAGGGCCACATTAATCAGACTGAACCCATCACAAGAGAGCCACATTAATCAGACTGAACCTGCCACAAGAGGGCCACATTTATCAGACTGAACCCGCCACAAGAGGGCCACATTTATCAGACTGAACCCGCCACAAGAGGGCCACATTAATCAGACTGAACCCGCCACAAGAGGGCCACATTAATCAGACTGAACCCGCCACAAGAGGGCCACATTAATCAGACTGAATCCATCACAAGAGGGCCACATTAATCAGACTGAACTGGCCACAAGAGGGCCACATTAATCAGACTGAACCCGCCACAAGAGGGCCACATTAATCAGACTGGATCTTTCTCTGTCAGTTTTAATTGTATGCTCTGTAAACATCATGTGACGCCATGTGTGCCGCTGTGCAGGCTGTAAGTACACCGTCCACGGCCGCTGTGCTAACAGGAACCCGGCGCCCTGCACCAGGACGTATGTGAAGTCCAAGAAAGACACGGGGGTAAGCCAGCGTCTCCATGACAACATGTACAGTCTATATTAGACCACATCCTGAGTCTCTTATGTTAAAACATTCATCCCACATTTCAGCTTTCAGCGCACGACTGGGTGAGCGGGAACTGTGACTCCAGGAAGTGTGAAAAGTGCCAGAAGAAGATCAAGAGCTTTCAAGGCTTAACGGGCAAACACTGTGTGTGGTGTCACACCATGGTGAGGACTGGTCTCTATACAGTTTATAACACTGTGTGGTGTCACACCATGGTGAGGACTGGTCTCTATACAGTTTATAACACTGTGTGGTGTCACACCATGGTGAGGACTGGTCTCTATACAGTTTATAACACTGTGTGTGGTGTCACACCATGGTGAGGACTGGTCTCTATACAGTTTATAACACTGTGTGGTGTCACACCATGGTGAGGACTGGTCTCTATACAGTTTATAACACTGTGTGGTGTCACACCATGGTGAGGACTGGTCTCTATACAGTTTATAACACTGTGTGTGGTGTCACACCATGGTGAGGACTGGTCTCTATACAGTTTATAACACTGTGTGGTGTCACACCATGGTGAGGACTGGTCTCTATACAGTTTATAACACTGTGTGTGGTGTCACACCATGGTGAGGACTGGTCTCTATACAGTTTATAACACTGTGTGGTGTCACACCATGGTGAGGACTGGTCTCTATACAGTTTATAACACTGTGTGTGGTGTTACACCATAGTTAGGACTGAACTCTATACAGTTTATAACACTGTGTGGTGTTACACCATGGTTAGGACTGATCTCTATACAGTTTACGACACTGTGTGTGGTGTTACACCATGGTTAGGACTGGTCTCTATACAGTTTATGACACTGTGTGTGGTGTTACACCATGGTTAGGACTGAACTCTATACAGTTTATAACACTATGTGTGGTGTTACACCATGGTGAGGACTGGTCTCTATACAGTTTATAACACTGTGTGTGGTGTTACACCATGGTGAGGACTGAACTCTATACAGTTTATAACACTGTGGTGTTACACCATGGTGAGGACTGAACTCTATACAGTTTATAACACTGTGCGTGGTGTTACACCATGGTGAGGATTGAACTCTATACAGTTTATAACACTGTGCGTGGTGTTACACCATGGTGAGGACTGAACTCTATACAGTTTATAACACTGTGTGGTGTTACACCATGGTAAGGACTGAACTCTATACAGTTTATAACACTGTGGTGTTACACCATGGTGAGGACTGAACTCTATACAGTTTATAACACTGTGTGTGGTGTTACACCATGGTGAGGACTGGTCTCTATACAGTTTATAACACTGTGGTGTTACACCATGGTGAGTGCTGGTCTTTATACAGTTTATAACACTGTGTGTGGTGTTACACCATGGTGAGGACTGAACTCTATACAGTTTATAACACTGTGGTGTTACACCATGGTGAGGACTGAACTCTATACAGTTTATAACACTGTGTGTGGTGTTACACCATGGTGAGGACTGAACTCTATACAGTTTATAACACTGTGTGTGGTGTTACACCATGGTGAGGACTGAACTCTATACAGTTTATAACACTGTGGTGTTACACCATGGTGAGGACTGGTCTCTATACAGTTTATAACACTGTGCGTGGTGTTACACCATGGTGAGGACAACTCTATACAGTTTATAACACTGCGTGGTGTTACACCATGGTGAGGACTGAACTCTATACAGTTTATAACACTGTGTGTGGTGTTACACCATGGTGAGGACTGAACTCTATACAGTTTATAACACTGTGTGTGGTGTTACACCATGGTGAGGACTGGTTTCTATACAGTTTATAACACTGTGGTGTTACACCATGGTGAGGACTGAACTCTATACAGTTTATAACACTGTGTGTGGTGTTACACCATGGTGAGGACTGAACTCTATACAGTTTATAACACTGTGTGTGGTGTTACACCATGGTGAGGACTGAACTCTATACAGTTTATAACACTGTGTGTGGTGTTACACCATGGTGAGGACTGAACTCTATACAGTTTATAACACTGTGGTGTTACACCATGGTGAGGACTGGTTTCTATACAGTTTATAACACTGGTGTTACACCATGGTGAGGACTGAACTCTATACAGTTTATAACACTGTGTGTGGTGTTACACCATGGTGAGGACTGGTTTCTATACAGTTTATAACACTGTGGTGTTACACCATGGTGAGGACTGAACTCTATACAGTTTATAACACTGTGTGTGGTGTTACACCATGGTGAGGACTGAACTCTATACAGTTTATAACACTGTGTGTGGTGTTACACCATGGTGAGGACTGAACTCTATACAGTTTATAACACTGTGTGTGGTGTTACACCATGGTGAGGACTGGTTTCTATACAGTTTATAACACTGGTGTTACACCATGGTGAGGACTGAACTCTATACAGTTTATAACACTGTGTGTGGTGTTACACCATGGTGAGGACTGGTTTCTATACAGTTTATAACACTGTGGTGTTACACCATGGTGAGGACTGAACTCTATACAGTTTATAACACTGTGTGTGGTGTTACACCATGGTGAGGACTGAACTCTATACAGTTTATAACACTGTGTGTGGTGTTACACCATGGTGAGGACTGAACTCTATACAGTTTATAACACTGTGTGTGGTGTTACACCATGGTGAGGACTGGTTTCTATACAGTTTATAACACTGTGGTGTTACACCATGGTGAGGACTGAACTCTATACAGTTTATAACACTGTGTGTGGTGTTACACCATGGTGAGGACTGAACTCTATACAGTTTATAACACTGTGTGTGGTGTTACACCATGGTGAGGACAACTCTATACAGTTTATAACACTGCGTGGTGTTACACCATGGTGAGGACTGGTCTCTATACAGTTTATAACACTGTGTGGTGTTACACCATGGTGAGGACAACTCTATACAGTTTATAACACTGCGTGGTGTTACACCATGGTGAGGACTGAACTCTATACAGTTTATAACACTGTGTGTGGTGTTACACCATGGTGAGGACTGAACTCTATACAGTTTATAACACTGTGTGTGGTGTTACACCATGGTGAGGACTGAACTCTATACAGTTTATAACACTGTGGTGTTACACCATGGTGAGGACTGAACTCTATACAGTTTATAACACTGTGTGTGGTGTTACACCATGGTGAGGACTGAACTCTATACAGTTTATAACACTGTGTGTGGTGTTACACCATGGTGAGGACAACTCTATACAGTTTATAACACTGCGTGGTGTTACACCATGGTGAGGACTGGTCTCTATACAGTTTATAACACTGTGTGGTGTTACACCATGGTGAGGACAACTCTATACAGTTTATAACACTGCGTGGTGTTACACCATGGTGAGGACTGAACTCTATACAGTTTATAACACTGTGTGTGGTGTTACACCATGGTGAGGACTGAACTCTATACAGTTTATAACACTGTGTGTGGTGTTACACCATGGTGAGGACTGAACTCTATACAGTTTATAACACTGTGGTGTTACACCATGGTGAGGACTGAACTCTATACAGTTTATAACACTGTGTGTGGTGTTACACCATGGTGAGGACTGAACTCTATACAGTTTATAACACTGTGTGTGGTGTTACACCATGGTGAGGACAACTCTATACAGTTTATAACACTGCGTGGTGTTACACCATGGTGAGGACTGGTCTCTATACAGTTTATAACACTGTGTGGTGTTACACCATGGTGAGGACAACTCTATACAGTTTATAACACTGCGTGGTGTTACACCATGGTGAGGACTGAACTCTATACAGTTTATAACACTGTGTGTGGTGTTACACCATGGTGAGGACTGAACTCTATACAGTTTATAACACTGTGTGTGGTGTTACACCATGGTGAGGACTGAACTCTATACAGTTTATAACACTGTGTGTGGTGTTACACCATGGTGAGGACTGGTTTCTATACAGTTTATAACACTGTGTGTGGTGTTATTGTTTGTGTTGTACAGCGTCATGATGAGTGTGCAGACCAGGAGCCAACACAGTGTACCTGTGGACCCCTCAGAGACCACATCCTGCCTCCCTGGGCCATATATCCTGTTATAAAGGTACAGAACCAGAACCAACACTAACATATATCCTGTTATAAAGGTACAGAACCAGAACCAGGTTTGGTGTATAGTAGGGTTGGAACGGTTTGTGTATTTGATCCGAACCATTCGGTTCAGGACGTTCGGTTCGGTCCGTGACATCCTTTCGGTTCGCCGTTACCCAAACAGCTGTTCATGTCGACTACTCAAACACGCAGAACAGAAACTCTGGAGCGTGAGTTTGACCTGTAAAGTTCTGGCAGCGCAGCAGGAATGATATCAGCAGTGTAGCGCCCAGTAGCTCAGGATAGTCGAGCTAAACTGACAACCAGTTGTGTCAAACTGCACGCCGACACGGTTCAACTGAAGTCGGGTTTATATGTGGACACCTGAAACATTTAATTATGGCGGCATCAACCGACCGTGTCGATCAGCGGAGCGAAACAAAAGCAGACTGGACCGAGTCAGTTCCCCCCCACAGCGTTCAGACAGCCTCCTCCTGCAGACTCACATTGTGACAAAGTCATATCTGATGCTATAAGAGAGTTTATCGCTGCATATACGACATCACTCCATCATAAACTATACAGAATTAAAGCAGATGGTCAAAGAGCGTGAGCCTTCACGTATATATATATATATATATTTAAACTAGCAGAAGCAGCAGTTGAGGATTTAAGGTGGAACATTACATTTACATTACAGACATTTGTATTTTTATTTTTGTAATTGATTTATTCTTATTGACAGTATGTCAGTATTTGAGTGCCTTAACTGTTCTAGTCAGAGTTCTGACCAATGAGCTGCTGTTGAGTGAGTGGGAGATAATAAGCCACGTTGTTTAGTAGTTCTGGTTGAGCTTCTGCTTCAATGTATGTTGATGGCCTTAGTCTATAATGACATCATATTTATATGAAAATAACAAAGATGCATGTTTTGTTTGCACTAATTACTGTAGAAGATGATTCTTTCAATTAAGATTTGACAATGAAGAAGAGTTGATGTTCCTTATGTAAGCCTTACTTTTGTTAAGGGAAACATTTGTTAACTTATTTTTGCCAAATAAATGAGAAGCATGTTGAAATCAGAACCAGACCTCCTCGCTGGAACAGATATGTACCGAACCGAACCGAAAACCGTGATATGAACCCAACCGTGAGTTTTGTGAACCGTTCCACCCCTAGTGTGTAGAGATGTCTCTTTGTCCTCAGAAGGTTGTGGGGTCGATGATATGTTCTTTGGTTTAATGGATGTCTTCCTGTCTCGGTCGGTGAAGGAGAGACCGAACGGCTGCTCCGGCTCAACGGATGACAGCGAGCTCTACACGACTCCTGATGGACAAGTGCTTCAGGTTTTTCATCCTTTCATCATCGATACAGTGTTTACAGTGAGGATCTGATTTGTCTGCATGGACAGTAAATCTATTTGTTTTATTGAACAGATCAGCCCCGTGCCAAACACCCATCCTCTGCTAGTGTTCGTCAACCCTAAGAGTGGCGGCAAACAGGGAGAGAGGTGAGTGAACAAAGAAATGAGAGCTGTCAGTCCATTAAAATAATCATTAATAGAAAGATAATCACACATTTATCTGTTCTAAATGTTCCTTAAAGGGAGATTAGTCAAGTATTTAATCCTCTTATCAACATGGGAGTGGACAAATATGCTGCTTTATGCACATTTATGTATATATTTATGATTGTAAATCAATTAACAATACAAAACAATGACAGATATTGATCCAGAAACCCTCACAGGAACTACATTTAGCAGAACTGAGTGTTATTTAGTAGGGATGCACCGATACCACTTCATTCAGACCCAGTACAAGTACTTACATTTGGGTACTCTCTGATACCGAGTACCGATACGAGTACTTCTCTGTGCCTAAAGACCCTCGTTAACAGCCAGCTGGAGGGTGTGAGCGACACACGGCGTGCTGGGGAGTCCCGCATACGAGGCGTAGCTCCGCCACCGGCTCTAGGTCGGCTTGGAAATGTTCGGGGCGAAGGTGGCTCTCGGTTGCAGCTTTACAGCGCTCCCCGCACGGACCTCATCGCACCGTGACGGGGCTCTCTGCTCCCGGTGCGACTGTCAACCGGGGCGGACTGTCCTCAGTGCCAGTGCCAGGGGTCTGCGGTGATGTCTGCGGCCCAACCGACCCGTCTTGAAACACGGACCAAGGAGTCTAACACACGCGCGAGTCAGAGGGTGCAAGCAAAACTTCGTTGCGCAATGGAAGTGAGGGTCGGCGCGCGCCGGCTGAGGCGAGATCCCGGCCCAGCGGGGTCGGGCGCACCACCGTAAAGTGGTATCGGTGCCGTTGTATCGGAGGCGTTTTGTGAGTACGAGTACATGAGCACAGTATTGGACCCGATACCCGATGATCCGATGAGTTTCAGATGATACCAGTAGCTTCCCTCTAGCTGTAAAACTGAGCTGTACGACCTAAAAATCACAAGTTGCGTTAAAGAAATTAGTGTCGTTAAAATGAATTTGCGTTAACTCGTTATAATCACGTTAACTTTGACAGCTCTAGAAGAAATAGATGTCTAATACGTGCACATTGTTTAGCCTGATTTTATGCATTTCAGAGTCCTGCATAAATTCCAGTATTTACTGAATCCACGGCAGGTAAACAACCTTTCGAATGGCGGACCTGGACCAGGGTGAGTATCTGGTACAACAGATATTATAAATGGAAATAGATTTTAGCTAGATATTAGACTGCCCACAGTGTCCTGTAGACGTGAAGCTCCATCATCTCTCTTTCAGACTGAGCTTCTTCAGACATCTGCAGGATTACAGGATCTTGGTGTGCGGAGGAGACGGCACCGTTGGCTGGATTCTAGACGCCATAGGTGAGAGGTTGATGGATCACTAGAAGAAGACACGCGTGAGCTTCCACACCGTGAGCTTCTGCTGAACATCGTTGTGACGCACTTCCTGTTTGCTTCTCCTTCTTTTCCCTCTTTCATGCTGTCAGACAAAGCCGATCCGTTGGTGCGGCCACCTGTCGCCGTGCTTCCTCTGGGCACAGGAAATGACCTCGCACGATGTCTGCGATGGGGAGGAGGTGAGAAATAAAGAAGAGTGTTCTCTGATTATGAAAATAATGAAACGGCTTGCTGCGTGTGCTCTGTTGATGTGTGTGTGTGTGTGTGTGTGTGTGTGTGTGTGTGTGTGTGTGTGTGAGACCCGGCGATCCCGACCAACGCTACTGTCTTTAAGAGGCTGTAGCGGCTCAGTGTTAGAGCCAGAGTGAAGGTTCTGGTATCATAGGAAACTAGTAAATCTAAGGAGGCCATCGGCACCAACCGTGTCATGTGTCACGAAGTTAGGCTAAATTTTGGCGAGGAAAGATGCGTGAATGTAAATGGGTTCTCTGGGTACCAACGAGTCTCCTCTTTACAGACATGCCCACTTTATGATCATCACATGCAGTTTAAATGTGTTATTGTCTCCTATTCTAAAATGGTGTGTTTGAATATTTCTGCATACTGGGGTCCCTAAACAGTCTTGAATCCCATAAATTGTGTCTCACTGTAAAGCTGAGACTCTGGTGGATCCAATGAGCCCAACTGGATTCATGTGTGATGATGTTAGTCCCCATAGGAGACATTTCATTGACCTCCCTGTATAAAATGACCTGTAGTGACCTCTAGGATAATCACAGCCTCATGAAACTTTACAGACACAAACTAGAGACCTAGAGCATTCAGAGGATGGATGGATCAGACTAGAGACCTAGAGCATTCAGAGGATGGATGGATCAAACTAGAGACCTAGAGCATTCAGAGGATGGATGGATCAAACTAGAGACCTAGAGCATTCAGAGGATGGATGGATCAGACTAGAGACCTAGAGCATTCAGAGGATGGATGAATCAGACTAGAGACCCAGAGCATTCAGAGGATGGATGGATCAGACTAGAGACCTAGAGCATTCAGAGGATGGATGGATCAGACTAGAGACCTAGAGCATTCAGAGGATGGATGGATCAGACTAGAGACCTAGAGCATTCAGAGGATGGATGGATCAGACTAGAGACCTAGAGCATTCAGAGGATGGATGGATCAGACTAGAGACCTAGAGCATTCAGAGGATGGATGGATCAGACTAGAGACCTAGAGCATTCAGAGGATGGATGAATCAGACTAGAGACCTAGAGCATTCAGAGGATGGATGGATCAAACTAGAGACCTAGAGCATTCAGAGGATGGATGGCTTTCCTAGCTAGATTGACAATAAGTGGGTTTCTGTTCGCCATCCAATCACCGAAAAATGCAGAAATCTCCAAATGTCAAAAGTTTTTGATACCAAATCACAGCATGTCTTTTTCTCTGGTGTTCCTCGAGGTCTTGGTGTCTTAATGTGGTATTTTGGAGGGATTATTGATCATTTTTATTAATTCTCCAGTTGGTAAAAAAATGGTTCAATTTAGCACCAAATCTGTGTAATAAATGGAATCAACCCAACATCTTCTGAGACCTAATAGAGCATGGGGATGACCATCATATACTTCTATCATCATGTTCTAAACCCTGATACACTCTAAAGATTTGTTTTATTTTAATCAGATTAATCTTCAGGTTCCAGCTTTCAGATGATGTTCACCTCTTCTATGTGACGTCTCCTGTTGACCTGCTATCTGCTTCATGTGTTTGAAGGATACGACGGCGAGGATCTGAGTCGTATTCTTAAAGACATCGAGGGGAGCTCGGAGGTTCTGATGGACCGCTGGAGTGTGCAGGTCATCCCAGATGAGAACCAGGAGAAGGGCGACCCGGTGCCCTACGAAATCATCAACAACTACTTCTCTATTGGCGTTGTGAGTTTCTCAGGAATACGTCGTCACACCAGAGGAAGGGATTATTTTTACAGGTTTGTGATTGGATCATTTCTGTGTTGTGCTGACAGGACGCCTCCATCGCCCACCGCTTCCACACCATGAGGGAGAAACATCCCCAGAAATTTAACAGCAGGTACCAGTTCAACATATTATTAGTGTCTAGTGTGTGTGTGATAACAGGAGAAAATGTTCTGTGAAAATGAATTATCACTTCAACCTGAAAACATCACACTCTGCTTTATGATTACAGGATGAAGAACAAGCTGTGGTATTTTGAATTTGCCACTTCAGAAACCATCTCTGCTTCCTGCAAGAAACTGAACGAAAGTCTAACAATCGAGGTGAGAACGCAGCTTCAGCTTCATCATCTTCATCATCTTCATCATCTTTGCATGTTTGTATTTAGTCTCCGGACCAGAGTAGTGAACTGTGGAATCACTCCAGTACTGATGTTTGACCTGGTCTCTTCTTCAGTGCTGCGGTACTCCGCTGGATCTCAGTGGCCTCTCTCTAGAAGGCGTTGCTGTCCTAAACATTCCCAGCATGCACGGCGGCTCCAACCTGTGGGGTGAAACCAAAAAAGGGGACACCAAGGGACTGACGAGTCAGGAGGAGCCCGAGGTGATCGTCGACCCAGAAATCCTGAAAGTGACCTCCCAAGGTATTTGGTCTTTGGTGGAGTTAAACCAGGAGGCAGACCAGATTCAGGGCGCTTTCACACGCCAACATTTAGTCTGTTCTAATCTATCTCTGGTGCGCTGTGTGAGAGGTAGGCTCATTTCCTCATAGACTACTATACAACCAGAGGAGCTGCCCCCTGCTGGCTGGTAGAGAGGATGCATGTTCACTGTGTTCAGCGGTCCTGGGCAGTCAGCCTATCAGAACTTTATTAGAACAGAGGATGAGTAACATGTTCTTGTCAGATCTCAGTGACTGTCGACTGGAGGTGGTCGGCCTTGAAGGAGCCATGGAGATGGGACAGATATACACGGGTCTTAAGAGCGCCGTGAGGCTCGCCAAAACATCCCAGATCACCATCAGGTGAGAAGCAGACATGTTGAGACTCGTCTGGTTCTGAAGGCCCGTTAGACTCCTAGAAGTCTGGATGATGATGTGTTGTAGTTGACTGATCAGCAGCTGAGGATGATCCTCTGCTGTTTTAATGACTCGTTAGCTTCATTGATTCTGTTCCATGATCTCTCTGCTCCACCTTCAGGGTGAAGAAAGCCTTACCGATGCAGATAGACGGAGAGCCGTGGATGCAGCCTCCCTGCACGGTGAATACTATCCTCCATCTACTGCAGTAACACACTGACTCTGGATCAGAACCTCATAGAACCACACTGAGAAACACCTGAACTCTCCCTTTAACCTCCATCTACTGTAGTAACACACTGACTCTGGATCAGAACCTCATAGAACCACACTGAGAAACACCTGAACTCTCTCTTTAACCTCCATCTACTGTAGTAATACACTGACTCTGGATCAGAACCTCATAGAACCACACTGAGAAACACCTGAACTCTCCCTTTAACCTCCATCTACTGTAGTAATACACTGACTCTGGATCAGAACCTCATAGAACCACACTGAGAAACACCTGAACTCTCCCTTTAACCTCCATCTACTGTAGTAACACACTGACTCTGGATCAGAACCTCATAGAACCACACTGAGAAACACCTGAACTCTCCCTTTAACCTCCATCTACTGTAGTAATACACTGTCTATGGATCAGAACCTCATAGAACCACACTGAGAAACACCTGAACTCTCTCTTTAACCTCCATCTACTGTAGTAACACACTGACTCTGGATCAGAACCTCATAGAACCACACTGAGAAACACCTGAACTCTCTCTTTAACCTCCATCTACTGTAGTAATACACTGACTCTGGATCAGAACCTCATAGAACCACACTGAGAAACACCTGAACTCTCTCTTTAACCTCCATCTACTGTAGTAATACACTGTCTATGGATCAGAACCTCATAGAACCACACTGAGAAACACCTGAACTCTCCCTTTCATGTAGAAATGTTTTTATATTATATTTATATTATAATTTTCTGGACATTTAACTTCTTTATTTTTATTTTTCAGATCCACATCACTCACAAGAACCAGGCCCGGATGTTGATGGCTCCTCAAGCAAAGTCATCCGGCTTCTTCACCTACAAATGAAACTGCTCAGAGCAGCGACGTGCTCTCGTTTACTGTAAATAGAAGACTGGGACTTTTTTAAAGATATAAAATCAGTCTGAATGTGCACGTTGTAGAATAATAAAGTTACGATAAGTGCATCTGTGTAACACATAACCCAGAGGTCAGGGGTCAGGGATCAGGGGTCAGGGGTCAGGCCTCAGCAACCTTTACTATCTAAAGAGCCAATTTAGGCAAAAATAAAAATAAAAATCTGTCTGGAGCCGCAAAACATGTGGTCATTGTGATGAAGGTAACACAGTTTATAGTTTAAGTATATAGTATATAAGTCTAATGCAGTGAGGGCCAAAGAGACAATGTACTACGGAGTATTAGGGTCACATTGAGGGAAAACAACATCTGAGATTTACACAATAAAGTCAGAATATTACGAGAAAAAAAGAAAATAACACGTAAAATTACTACTTTATATATATACTAATATTATGACTTTATTCTCTAAACCTCAGATTTCTGTTTTTCCCTCAATGTGGCCCTAATACTCCGTCGTACCGTCGTACCATAGACCTACAACAATTGATAAATACAAATGAAAATGTAAACAAAAAAACAGTTCAACATTCATTTCCATTCTTAAAGATCCACAGGGAGCCGCTG
>NC_133802.1:35413362-35486909 GCF_043250625.1 Sebastes fasciatus | reverse complement strand
CCTCCTCCTCCTCATCCTCCTCCCCCTGCTCCTCCTCGTCCTCTTCCTCCTCCTCCTGCTCCTCCTCCTCTTCTTGCTCCTCCTCCTCTTCTTGCTCCTCCTCTGTCTCCTCCTCCTCTTCTTGCTCCTCCTCCTCCTCCTCCTCTTCTTGCTCCTCCTCCTCCTCCTCCTCTTCTTGCTCCTCCTCCTGCTCCTCCTCGTCCTCTTCTTCCTCCTCCTCCTCCTCATCCTCCTCCCCCTGCTCCTCCTCGTCCTCTTCCTCCTCCTCCTGCTCCTCCTCCTCTTCTTGCTCCTCCTCCTCTTCTTGCTCCTCCTCTGTCTCCTCCTCCTCTTCTTGCTCCTCCTCCTCCTCATCCTCTTCTTCCTCCTCCTCCTCCTCATCCTCCTCCCCCTGCTCCTCCTCGTCCTCTTCCTCCTCCTCCTGCTCCTCCTCCTCTTCTTGCTCCTCCTCTTCTTGCTCCTCCTCCTCCTCCTCCTCCTCCTCTGTCTCCTCCTCCTCTTCTTGCTCCTCCTCCTCTTCTTGCTCCTCCTCCTCTGTAGAGTCAACAGTTGTCTCCACGTTGTGTTTCAGTCTCTAGTTGGTCTTCAGAGTGTTTCTGAGTCTCTGAGAGGTTTGAGAGTTTAGTCTGGGTTCTGATCCGGTTTCTGTGATCCATCATGACGTTCCGGAGGCTGAAGAAGGTGAACTCCAGCGGACCGGAGACCGGACCCGCAGTCCGGGACACCGACGTCTATTTCCCCTCATCACGGTCCGACAGCTCCCGGTTACCGGCGGACTCCTCCTCAGAGGTCTACAGCTACCGGACTCTGGCTTACTCCGGAGGGACGCTGCCCCGCAGCTACCGGAAGGTACCGACTCCATCAACTCTTTATCTCAATATCGATTAGTTAGGAACATGTTTAAAGTTACTTTAGTAACTTTATCTCTCTCATTACCAATATGAAATCAATATGAAATCAATATGTAATCAATATGAAATCAATATGAAATCAATATGTAATCAATATGAAATCAATATGTAATCAATATGAAATCAATATGTAATCAATATGAAATCAATATGAAATCAATATGTAATCAATATGAAATCAATATGTAATCAATATGAAATCAATATGTAATCAATATGAAATCAATATGAAATCAATATGAAATCAATATGTAATCAATATGAAATCAATATGAAATCAATATGTAATCAATATGAAATCAATATGAAATCAATATGAAATCAATATGTATCAGTTAGGAATATGTATAAAGTTATGTTATGAACATTTTGAGCTCTAATTGTTTGAGTTGTTTGATATGAAGTTTAGAAGCAGAATAATAATAATTGACTTATTGTTGCATGAGATCAGGTCCAGTTCTGGTTCTGGACATTTAGGACTTCACTGGAACCGGCTCATCAACATGAACACGGTTCTAGTGGAACTTAATGATTATTAGAGGAGATGATATCTAATGATGACCAGTGGTGTTCAAAGTGGGGTTCCTGGGGCCCCCAGGGGTCGTTGAAGGGGTTCCTGGGGCCCCCATGGGTCGTTGAAGGGGTTCCTGGGGCCCCCATGGGTCGTTGAAGGGGTTCATGGTGCCCCCATGGGTCGTTGAAGGGGTTCATGGTGCCCCCATGGGTCGTTGAAGGGGTTCCTGGGGCCCCCACGGGTCGTTGAAGGGGTTCCTGGTGTCCCAACGGGTCGTTGAAGGGGTTCTTGGTGTCCCAACGGGTCGTTGAAGGGGTTCCTGGTGTCCCAACGGGTCGTTGAAGGGGTTCCTGGGATGATAGCATCTTCTAGTCTTTCTAGTCTGTTGGTTAGTGTCTCTCATTCTGTAACTGTACTTCCACTGGAGGTTTAAAACAGACTAGTGTCAGAGTAAAGAGAGGTCCAGTTATCCACAAACCTACATCCATCCATCCATCCATCCATCAGGTCGTCAGCTCTGTCGGTCATCACGGTCGCCTGAAAACAACAACAACATAACAACAACAACAACAACAACAACATAACAACACTCAGTTCTACATGACAGCAGACACATTAACAATCTGTTCATCTCATGCTGTTGAGGGAGGAACTGGTTCATGTTGATGAAAGGAGGACATTTGTTTTTTACTAGATTTTAGTTGAATGAAGGAAAAGTTGAAATATAATACTTTTTTCTTCTTCTTAAACTTTTTATGTAGCAAGAAAAGTATTGGTGAGCACCGTGGACAAAATAAATACCCAAAACGATAACTCTCAAAGCGTTATCTCAGCAGTGATGTGGGAGAATTAAGTGTTTAAAATAAGTGGAAAAAAAGGTTATAATGTGTTATATTATATTATTTATATTTATAATGTGTTTTCTAAAATCCTAAAATGAAAACACAACATATTATAAAGTATTTATGATCTCATACTGTGATGGAGATTTGTGAACTTTTAGTATTAGTGAAAGATTTTTAGTGTATATAAGTGAGTGTGTGAGTGTGTGTGTGTGTGTGTGTGTGTGTGTGTGCGTGCGTGCGTGCGTGCGTGCGTGCGTGCGTGTGTGTGTGTGTGTGTGCAGGTCTACAACAGAGCATTGTGCTGCAGCCGCCCCGTCGCTCTCTGAGGGAATAAATGCTCTCATTGAGACGTGAGCGGGACAATGTGGAAGTGTTGGACATAAAGAAAGCAACAGTTTACTAGCAGGAGCACAGAGCTGCCTTTCATAGGAGGACCAGACCAGGCCTGCTTATAGACCCCGTCCTTATGGACTCAGTCAGGTAGGACCCGGTCCAGACCAGGCCTGCTTATAGACCCGGTCCTTATGGACTCAGTCAGGTAGGACCCGGTCCAGACCAGGCCTGCTTATAGACCCGGTCCTTATGGACCCAGTCAGGTAGGACCCGGTCCAGACCGGGTCTGCTTCTAGACCCGGTCCTTATGGACTCAGTCAGGTAGGACCCGGTCCAGACCAGGGCTGGTTGTAGATCCCTTCAGTGGACAGATCCCGTCCTTATGGACTCAGTCAGGTAGGACCTGGTCCGGACCTGCTGCTGACTGGAGCTTTCACTCAATGCCGTCATTGTGTCACTTATTCCATCTCGCTGTGTCTTTAACAGGCTGGAGGAGGAGGCTGGTTCACTGTGAAATCCAGGCCAAATTCAGGCCAAATCCAGGCCAAGTTCAGGCCAAATTCAGGCCAAATCCAGGCCAAGTTCAGGCCAAATCCAGGCCAAATCCAGGCCAAATCCAGGCCAAATCCAGGCCAAATTCAGGCCAAATCCAGGCCAAATCCAGGCCAAGTTCAGGCCAAATTCAGGCCAAATCCAGGCCAAGTTCAGGCCAAATCCAGGCCAAATCCAGGCCAAATTCAGGCCAAATCCAGGCCAAATCCAGGCCAAGTTCAGGCCAAATTCAGGCCAAATCCAGGCCAAATCCAGGCCAAGTTCAGGCCAAATCCAGGCCAAATCCAGGCCAAATCCAGGCCAAATTCAGGCCAAATCCAGGCCAAATCCAGGCCAAGTTCAGGCCAAATCCAGGAGCTCTTCTGCTGTTGTGACTGAAGGAAACAAAGAGCAGCCAGACGCGCATTTCTGGTTTCACCTTTGATGTTTCCATCGTGGCTCAGTGGGGTTTAAAACACAAACACGGTGCACGTGTTGCGGCTTCAGGACGGGATGGACCGGTTGTTTCACTGACGTGTGTTCAGGAGGTGTGTCCTGAAGGGGGGGCGGGGGGGGGAACCCCCGTGAGTAATGCTGTGTTAACCTCACGCTTCAGGTCTGGTTTCATTTTCTCCTCGCAGGGCGGCGGGCTGCAGACCTGGAAACCGCTAACGCTGCCACCAGAACCACAAAGGTACAAACCTCCTCCATCACTCACTGACTCCTACTCTCCTCTCCTCTTCTGTCTCTTCATCTTCCTCCTCTCACTGTCCTCTCTTCTTCTGTCTCTTCATATTCCTCCTCTCACTGTCCTCTCCTCTTCTGTCTCTTCATCTTCCTCCTCTCACTGTCCTCTCTTCATATTCCTCCTCTCACTGTCCTCTCTTCTTCTGTCTCTTCATATTCCTCCTCTCACTGTCCTCTCCTCTTCTGTCTCTTCATCTTCCTCCTCTCACTGTCCTCTCTTCATCTTCCTCCTCTCACTGTCCTCTCTTCATATTCCTCCTCTCACTGTCCTCTCTTCATATTCCTCCTCTCACTGTCCTCTCTTCATCTGTCTCTTCATATTCCTCCTCTCACTGTCCTCTCCTCTTCTGTCTCTTCATCTTCCTCCTCTCACTGTCCTCTCCTCTTCTGTCTCTTCATCTTCCTCCTCTCACTGTCCTCTCTTCATATTCCTCCTCTCACTGTCCTCTCCTCTTCTGTCTCTTCCTATTCCTCCTCTCACTGTCCTCTCCTCTTCTGTCTCTTCATATTCCTCCTCTCAGTGTCCGGAGTCCTCTCAGTGAAAGGCCTCATTCAGACGGGCGTCTATTGTCATGCATGATGTTCTTTGAGGGTTGTCATGAATTTTTCATGTTTGGCCGCCCCTGCACGAGAGATGCTGCGTTGGCGTTCGTCCGTCCAACAGACCGCCGTACTGTACATTTAGCTGTGACGTCCAGACGCTGGCGTCCGTCCGTCCAACAGACCGCCGTACTGTACGTTTAGCTGTGACGTCCAGACGCTGGCGTCCGTCCGTCCAACAGACCGCCGTACTGTACGTTTAGCTGTGACGTCCAGACGCTGGTGGACACAGAAGAAGTCCTGTTCAGCCAGCACAGATCTCTTGTTGTCCAGTTTAGATAAAGACGCACATGAAGAGAGGAAGACGGACGTAAACATCTCGTTGACCTCCTCTCATCTTTTATAAATGAGTGTTTGAGTATCATCGTCACCAGGAGCCACAAAGATAGATTTTCTGCTCAACAACAGTTTTTGGAGCTCCTTGACGATCGGAGGCAAATCGGCGTTGACTCGCCGCTCGCACATCCGTACTCGAGCGTCATGTGTGAACTGCTCGCCGACGCAAGCTGAGAGGCTCGCCGACGCCTCGCCGACGCCTCGCAGACACATCCCAGATATCCAGCAGGCTAAATATCTGGAGCTGTCGGGGACTCCGACCACGAGCTGCAGCCAATGAGAGCGCGGGACACGGGTTGAGGGTAAACCTGGGGGAGGAGCCTGTAACAACAGGAAGTGACTGGATGTGTTGGATTTACAACACGGAGAGAAGTAGTTGTTGCACCGAGAGGAAGAAACAGTAGAAGAGAGAGTGGAAACAACAACACAGTGTCTCGTGCACGGTGTCTCGTGCACGGTACCGAGATTTGAGGACTCTGAAAGTCCCGTTGTGTGAACCTCAAGTAGAGTTATTATGGTATGGATGACCTCTGAGTGAGGCGAACGGCGTTACCACGGTTTAACACCACGTTACCGCGGCCTTGGAAAGGGAGGAGAGAGCGGGGGGAATCATTAGATGTCACCAAATCCTGCAGACTGTCCCTTTAAACGATCAGCTGGTATCAGAACAGATGCTGATTAATCACACAGATCAAATCAAATCAAATCAAATCAATTTATTTTTGTATAGCGTCAAATCACAACAGAAGTTATCTCAAAACGCTTTATATGTAGAGCAGGTCTATGACCGTACACCAGAGTTTTGAGACCCAACAGGATCCACCAAGCGCACTGTGGCCAGGAAAAACTCCCCGATTACTGGGAAGAAACCTGGAGCAGAACCGGGCGCAGGGCGGGCGGCCATCTGATAAGAAGTCATATACAATAATAGCTTTATTTATTTATTTATTAGTATATTTATTTATTGTTTAATATATATTTCTTATATAAGAAGTTGCTGCAGTTGAAATAAAAAAGATAAAACTTTGTTCTTTTTCAGGAAGTTGGTGGTTCTGGAGAAGAAGGAAGAGGAGACGTTTGGTTTTGAGATCCAGGTAAGAGGATTAACGGAGGGGGGGGGGGTTTAACAGGTCGAGTGCCATTTAACAGGATTTCCCAGAACGAACACGTCTCTGTCAACAGATGTTCAAACTGATCGGACACGTCTCCGTCAACAGATGTTGAAACTTGAAGCCTGTAAATCTCTTAATCCGAGCATTTGCCTGCTGCGGCGTGGCGGAGGTTAAAGGGGTCAAAGGTCACGCATCAGTCCAGTAACTCGCTGAGTGTCGGTCCCATGACTCCAGAGAAGAGGAGATGTTTTTCTGTATTTTAAGCCGCGTGGTTTCCATGTAATACCTGCTTCACTGTCAGACGACTTTCTGACCTCGTTTTGACCTCCGTATCTCGCCGATCTCTCCGCCGCCGCCCTGAAGCTCTGCAGCCTTACAATGTCGCCTCTGTTGTGCTTCTTTAAATAGTTCTCTGAAACGGTTAAATGTTGTCGTGGCGTGTTTCAGCTTCAGTGTGAGTGGAGCAGCGCTGCATGGAGGGAAAGACATGTTGTTCTATTTACGGTTTGGATGGATGTTCCCGCCCTTCCTGCCGCCTGTGGCCAGGAGGAAGTGAGGTCATCAGGGCCAGTTTGAGATGAGCTGGGAGTCTCGTGTTTGCCTGTTATGTTCACATACCGACGTGCAGTTCAGGATCCAGCATGCAAATGTGATATTTGCCTTTCAACGATATCTGCGTTTATCTCCAGCGAGCCGGCGGATCTGAATCATTGCAAATGTTCCATCAGAGACACTCGTCCACGCTTTAACAGGAACGCTGGACTGTAGGAAGTTGTTGAGTGTCAGCCACATGTTGGCTGACTGATGGTTGAGTGACAAGAGGAAGTCTATCTGGAGCTGTGACCTTCTGCAGAGAGGCCGCGGCGACAGAAACCAGGAACAACATGCGAATACACGAGGAAGTAACAAAAACACCACAAAATATGAGACGTTATGTAGCAGATACTGTAGGTCACCATCAGGCCTTTAGACTCACCTTGACCACATAAAAGGAGGCGCTGAATTAACACCAGAGCAGCGGTGAAGAGCGGCGAGCGGCGAGAGGCTATGTGATGTCTATGGGAAGCTGCGGCGTTCGCTCCCGAGCTCAGCGAGCTGCAGCCGTGCGATTCTGCGGCTATTATTATAAAATATATATGTATATATATGTATATATATATACATATATATACATATATGTATATATATATATATACAGTATATATATATATAATATATTATTATAAACTAAAAGTTGGGAAAAGTTGAACTTTTAACGGAGAAGTAAGGCCAGAGAGGACTGCAGCCAATCAGCAGACAGATCCTTTTGACCTACATTACGTCCTGCGTTATGTTCCTGTGTTTCTTGTAATACAGTTCATGTTTTACCTCCATGTAATACAGGTCATGTTTTACATCGATGAAATACAGTTCATGTTTTACATCCATGTAATACAGTTCATGTTTTACCTCCATGTAAAACAGTTCATGTTTTACATCCATGTAATACAGTTCATGTTTTACCTCCATGTAAAACAGTTCATGTTTTACCTCCATGTAATACAGTTCATGTTTTACATCCATGTAATACAGTTCATGTTTTACATCGATGTAATACAGTTCATGTTTTACATCGATGTAATACAGTTCATGTTTTACCTCCATGTAATACAGTTCATGTTTTACCTCCATGTAAAACAGTTCATGTTTTACCCCCATGTAATACAGTTCATGTTTTACCTCCATGTAATACAGTTTATGTTTTACATCGATGTAATACAGTTAATTTTTTACATCCATGTAATACAGTTCGTTTTACCTCCATGTAATACAGTTCATGTTTTACATCGATGTAATACAGTTCATGTTTTACATCCATGTAATAGAGTTCATGTTTTACCTCCATGTAATACAGTTCATTTTTTACATCCATGTAATACAGTTCATGTTTTACCTCCATGTAATACAGTTCATGTTTTACATCCATGTAATTCAGTTCATGTTTTACATCCATGTAATACAGTTCATGTTTTATCGCCATGTAATACAGTTCATGTTTTACATCCATGTAATTCAGTTCATGTTTTACATCCATGTAATACAGTTCATGTTTTACCTCCATGTAATACAGTTCATGTTTTACATCCATGTAATACAGTTCATGTTTTACCTCCATGTAATACAGTTCATTTTTTACATCCATGTAATACAGTTCATGTTTTACATCCATGTAATTCAGTTCATGTTTTACATCCATGTAATACAGTTCATGTTTTACATCCATGTAATACAGTTCATGTTTTATCGCCATGTAATACAGTTCATGTTTTACATCCATGTAATACAGTTCATGTTTTATCGCCATGTAATACAGTTCATGTTTTACATCCATGTAATTCAGTTCATGTTTTACATCCATGTAATTCAATTCATGTTTTACCTCCATGTAATACAGTTCATGTTTTACCTCCATGTAATACAGTTCATGTTTTACCTCCATGTAATACAGTTCATGTTTTATCGCCATGTAATACAGTTCATGTTTTACATCCATGTAATTCAGTTCATGTTTTACATCCATGTAATACAGTTCATGTTTTACCTCCATGTAATACAGTTCATGTTTTACCTCCATGTAATACAGTTCCTGTTTTACATCCATGTAATTCAGTTCATGTTTTACATCCATGTAATACAGTTCATGTTTTATCGCCATGTAATACAGTTCATGTTTTACCTCCATGTAATACAGTTCATGTTTTACCTCCATGTAATACAGTTCATGTTTTACATCCATGTAATACAGTTCATGTTTTATCGCCATGTAATACAGTTCATGTTTTACATCCATGTAATTCAGTTCATGTTTTACATCCATGTAATACAGTTCATGTTTTACATCCATGTAATACAGTTCATGTTTTATCGCCATGTAATACAGTTCATGTTTTACCTCCATGTAAAACAGTTCATGTTTTACATCCATGTAATACAGTTCATGTTTTACCTCCATGTAAAACAGTTCATGTTTTACCTCCATGTAATACAGTTCATGTTTTACATCCATGTAATACAGTTCATGTTTTACATCGATGTAATACAGTTCATGTTTTACATCGATGTAATACAGTTCATGTTTTACCTCCATGTAATACAGTTCATGTTTTACCTCCATGTAAAACAGTTCATGTTTTACCCCCATGTAATACAGTTCATGTTTTACCTCCGTGTAATACAGTTTATGTTTTACATCGATGTAATACAGTTCATGTTTTACCTCCATGTAATACAGTTCATGTTTTACATCCATGTAATACAGTTCATGTTTTACCTCCATGTAATACAGTTAATTTTTTACATCCATGTAATACAGTTCGTTTTACCTCCATGTAATACAGTTCATGTTTTACATCGATGTAATACAGTTCATGTTTTACATCCATGTAATACAGTTCATGTTTTACCTCCATGTAATACAGTTCATTTTTTACATCCATGTAATACAGTTCATGTTTTACCTCCATGTAATACAGTTCATGTTTTACATCCATGTAATTCAGTTCATGTTTTACATCCATGTAATACAGTTCATGTTTTATCGCCATGTAATACAGTTCATGTTTTACATCCATGTAATTCAGTTCATGTTTTACATCCATGTAATACAGTTCATGTTTTACCTCCATGTAATACAGTTCATGTTTTACATCCATGTAATACAGTTCATGTTTTACCTCCATGTAATACAGTTCATTTTTTACATCCATGTAATACAGTTCATGTTTTACCTCCATGTAATACAGTTCATGTTTTACATCCATGTAATTCAGTTCATGTTTTACATCCATGTAATACAGTTCATGTTTTACATCCATGTAATACAGTTCATGTTTTATCGCCATGTAATACAGTTCATGTTTTACATCCATGTAATACAGTTCATGTTTTATCGCCATGTAATACAGTTCATGTTTTACATCCATGTAATTCAGTTCATGTTTTACATCCATGTAATTCAATTCATGTTTTACCTCC
Organism: Sebastes fasciatus; assembly: GCF_043250625.1. Taxonomy (NCBI): domain Eukaryota; kingdom Metazoa; phylum Chordata; class Actinopteri; order Perciformes; family Sebastidae; genus Sebastes; species Sebastes fasciatus. The sequence continues at coordinate 35,476,966 of NC_133802.1, read as the reverse complement.
ATGTAATACAGTTCATGTTTTACCTCCATGTAATACAGTTCATGTTTTACCTCCATGTAATACAGTTCATGTTTTACCTCCATGTAATACAGTTCATGTTTTATCGCCATGTAATACAGTTCATGTTTTACATCCATGTAATTCAGTTCATGTTTTACATCCATGTAATACAGTTCATGTTTTACCTCCATGTAATACAGTTCATGTTTTACCTCCATGTAATACAGTTCCTGTTTTACATCCATGTAATTCAGTTCATGTTTTACATCCATGTAATACAGTTCATGTTTTATCGCCATGTAATACAGTTCATGTTTTACCTCCATGTAATACAGTTCATGTTTTACCTCCATGTAATACAGTTCATGTTTTACATCCATGTAATACAGTTCATGTTTTATCGCCATGTAATACAGTTCATGTTTTACATCCATGTAATACAGTTCATGTTTTACATCCATGTAATACAGTTCATGTTTTACATCCATGTAATACAGTTCATGTTTTATCGCCATGTAATACAGTTCATGTTTTACATCCATGTAATACAGTTCATGTTTTACATCCATGTAATACAGTTCATGTTTTACCTCCATGTAAAACAGTTCATGTTTTACCCCCATGTAATACAGTTCATGTTTTACCTCCATGTAATACAGTTTATGTTTTACATCGATGTAATACAGTTCATGTTTTACCTCCATGTAATACAGTTCATGTTTTACATCCATGTAATACAGTTCATGTTTTACCTCCATGTAATACAGTTAATTTTTTACATCCATGTAATACAGTTCGTTTTACCTCCATGTAATACAGTTCATGTTTTACATCGATGTAATACAGTTCATGTTTTACATCGATGTAATACAGTTCATGTTTTACCTCCATGTAATACAGTTAATTTTTTACATCCATGTAATACAGTTCATGTTTTACCTCCATGTAATACAGTTCATGTTTTACATCCATGTAATTCAGTTCATGTTTTACATCCATGTAATACAGTTCATGTTTTACATCCATGTAATACAGTTCATGTTTTACCTCCATGTAATACAGTTCATGTTTTACATCCATGTAATACAGTTCATGTTTTACCTCCATGTAATACAGTTCATTTTTTACATCCATGTAATACAGTTCATGTTTTATCGCCATGTAATACAGTTCATGTTTTATCGCCATGTAATACAGTTCATGTTTTACATCCATGTAATTCAGTTCATGTTTTACATCCATGTAATTCAGTTCATGTTTTACATCCATGTAATACAGTTCATGTTTTACATCCATGTAATACAGTTCATGTTTTACATCCATGTAATTCAGTTCATGTTTTACATCCATGTAATACAGTTCATGTTTTACATCCATGTAATACAGTTCATGTTTTATCGCCATGTAATACAGTTCATGTTTTACATCCATGTAATACAGTTCATGTTTTATCGCCATGTAATACAGTTCATGTTTTACATCCATGTAATTCAGTTCATGTTTTACATCCATGTAATTCAATTAATGTTTTACCTCCATGTAATACAGTTCATGTTTTACCTCCATGTAATACAGTTCATGTTTTACCTCCATGTAATACAGTTCATGTTTTATCGCCATGTAATACAGTTCATGTTTTACATCCATGTAATTCAGTTCATGTTTTACATCCATGTAATACAGTTCATGTTTTACCTCCATGTAATACAGTTCATGTTTTACCTCCATGTAATACAGTTCCTGTTTTACATCCATGTAATTCAGTTCATGTTTTACATCCATGTAATACAGTTCATGTTTTATCGCCATGTAATACAGTTCATGTTTTACCTCCATGTAATACAGTTCATGTTTTACCTCCATGTAATACAGTTCATGTTTTACATCCATGTAATACAGTTCATGTTTTATCGCCATGTAATACAGTTCATGTTTTACATCCATGTAATACAGTTCATGTTTTACATCCATGTAATACAGTTCATGTTTTACCTCCATGTAATACAGTTCATGTTTTACATCCATGTAATACAGTTCATGTCTTATCGCCATGTAATACAGTTACCTCCTGTGTGTAATAGAGGAGGTAAAACATGAATGATCAGCAGTGTATGAAACTAGAATCAGGCGGCTTCTGTTGAGTTCGACCAATCAGATGCTGTTTTGTGGTGTGACGTTCCCTCTGTGCTTCCATGGACGTTTTCTTGGAGGAATCGTAACACAAAGAGAGAATTTAGTCCTAAAAGTACGAGCTCAGTCTGCTGAAGCCTCAACGTTATTTTCAGCCGAATTTCAGACGTCATTTATGAAACGTCGGAGTATATTTTGGCGAGAGGTAGACGTTCAGTGATTTGATGTGTGTGTCTCTGGCGTTCTGTCACGGCGTCCTCAGCTGCTGGTCCAGCGGTGGTTGTGTATAACGGACACATTGTTAATGTGAGACGGTTCCTCTACATCAAGAAGAAGGACGTATGTATTTTTCTCAGCGGTTGTTGTGTCTCTTTCAGACGTACGGGCTGCACCACCAGGACCAGAACTCGGTGGAGATGTGCACGTTTGTGTGCAAAGTGCACGATGACAGTCCAGCCCAGCAATCGGGACTTAGAGTTGGTGAGTTTCCTCTTTTTTGAACTGAAGCCTAAAATAACCTGTAGAGCTCTGGTAATAGACCTGAGGGGAAGTCAGCTGACACGCGTCGTGCCGTACGCCAGCCGCGTGGGGAAGTACCAACAGGCCTGTTTGCCTTCTCATCCTCAAGTCAACACTCAGCTCCTCTCTCAGCGCCATGTCTACAGTCAGTCACACTTTGAAGGAAGTCTTATTTTCATACGGGACATTTTGGGTCCTTTTTCTAAATCCTCAAAGATGGAAAGAGTGATTTTAAAAGAGTTGATCTTAGTCCAACAGAAGCTGTGATGTCATTCACTTTGCTTCTATAAACTATCTCTGGGTTTCAAACTCGTGACGGCTCGGTCCCCAGCCGCTCCGCCTCCTTCCTTCACCCAACCTGCGTGTGTCACTTCAGTTTCACTTCCTACATTCCTCGCATGCTCGCTCTATTGTTCCCCGTGTCTCGCTGCGAGCGCAGTGACATCATTCATCATCGGGCGGCGGTTTCTGAAAGAGGAAAACAGGCTGAGAGCTCACAGACGCTGCTGCTGTCACGCAGGAGCGTTCACGCCACATCTAACGGTCCTCAAGTGGAACAATACGAGTCTCAGATAAATAAACCGATGTGGCTTCAACATCTTTAAATTAGTTCATTAAGGAGCCCGACGCCTCCTCCACATCTGGGCTACACATCTGTGTTGCACATCTGCGCTGCACATGTGTCGACGTTTCATTCACAATCAAACAGCCAGTCGGATTGAATCCTGACCTGATGTGTGCGTGTGTGTGTGTGTGTGTGTGTGTGTGTGTGTGTGCGTGTGCGTGTGCGTGCAGGGGACACCATCACCAGTGTGAACGAGGTCACCGTGGACGGGTTTCGGCACCAGGAGATCGTTCAGCTCATCCGGGCCTGTGGCGACACGCTGAGGTACAGACGGATCAATATCAATATAATTCATCAGTTAACGTGTTCATCTATTCTAGAGATGAAACATGAAGTCCATCTGACAGGAAGGTAGAAGCAGCTTGATGGTTGTTAAAGTGAAATAATCTGATTAGATAGATAGATGGATGGATGGATGGATGGATGGATGGATGGATGGACACTCTTCCTCGTTGTCCTCGTCCTCCTCCTCGTCCTCCTCCTCCTCCTTGTCCTCCTCCTCGTCGTCGTCTTCCTCCTCCTCCTCCTCCTCCTCCTGCTCCACCTCTTGTAAAAGTTGTACAGCCCAGTTAGTGTGTGTGATCTGAACCACATCAGAGCATCAGAGCAGGATCACAGTTACAGTCTGACATCATCACATTACTCTGTGGACACTAACTGGAGTCTAAAGGTTGAAGTGAAAACGAGTCCACTCGTGTAATTCAGAGGATTTACCAGCGTGGAGTGGAAACTGTCCCCCCCGTCCCCCCCGTCCTCCTCTCCACCACCGTCTAATGAAAAGACTCTTTCATACGGTCACACTGTAGTTGTTTTATGGCTCTTGTTGTTTTTATACGTGCTTCCTGTTACTCTGATGAACTCTGGTTATATACAGTCTTGTTCTGGTTATATACAGTCTTATTCTGGCTATATACAGTCTTATTCTGGTTATATACAGTCTTATTCTGGTCATACAGTCTTGTTCTGGTTATATACAGTCTTATTCTGGTTATATACAGTCTTATTCTGGCTATATACAGTCATATTCTGGTTATATACAGTCTTATACAGTCTTATTCTGGTTATATACAGTCTTCTTCTGGTTATACAGTCTTATTCTGGTTATAGACAGTCTTGTTCTGGTTATATACAGTCTTATTCTGGTTATATACAGTCTTATTATTGTTATATACAGTCTTATTCTGGTTATATACAGTCTTATTCTGGTCATACAGTCTTATTCTGGTTATAGACAGTCTTATTCTGGTTATAGACATTCTTCTTCTGGTTATACAGTTTTATTCTGGTTATAGACAGTCTTGTTCTGGTTATATACAGTCTTATCCTGGTTATATAAAGTCTTATTCTGGTTTACAGGCTGGAGACGGTCTACAGTGACTCCATCAGGAAAGCGGAGCTGGAAGCGCGGCTGCAGTATCTGAAGGTGACTGAAGCTTTTTCCTTTTTACTGTTTGTCAGACTGTGTGTGTCCAACGGTCTGTTATACGTAGCAACGGTCTCTTATACGTAGCAACAGTCTGTTATACGTAGCGACGGTCTGTTATACATAGAAACGGTCTGTTATACGTAGCAACATTCTGTTATATGTAACAACGGTCTGTTATACCGAGCGACGGTCTGTTATACGTAGCGAAGGTCTGTTATACGTAGCAATGGTCTGTTATACGTAGCGAAGGTCTGTTATACATAGCAACATTCTGTTATACGTAGCGACGGTCTGTTATATGTAGCGAAGGTCTGTTATACGTAGCAACGGTCTGTTATACGTAGCGAAGGTCTGTTATACGTAGCAACGGTCTGTTATACGTAGCGAAGGTCTGTTATACGTAGCAACATTCTGTTATATGTAGCGACGGTCTGTTAAATGTAGCAACGGTCTGTTATACATAGCAACAGTCTGCTATACATAGCAACGGTCTGTTATACATAGCGACGGTCTGTTATACATAGCAACGGTCTGCTATACGTAGCAACGGTCTGTTATACGTAGCAATGGTCTGCTATACATAACGACAGTCTGTTATACATAGCAACGGTCTGCTATACATAGCGACGGTCTGCTATACATAGCAACGGTCTGTTATACATAGCGACGGTCTGTTATACATAGCGACGGTCTGTTATACATAGCAACGGTCTGCTATACGTAGCAACGGTCTGTTATACGTAGCAATGGTCTGCTATACATAACGACAGTCTGTTATACATAGCAACGGTCTGTTATACATAGCGACGGTCTGTTATACATAGCGACGGTCTGTTATACATAGCAACGGTCTGCTATACATAGCAATGGTCTGTTATACGTAGCGACGTTCTTTTATGCATAGCGACGGTCTGTTATACGTAGCAACGGTCTGTTATACAGAAATTACAGACCGTTATTGACCAATCAGAATTGAGTATTCAACCTAGCCGTGTAATAATGTTAGATATAGACCCCCCCACACACACACACCTGCCCCCCCCAGCAGCACCACCTGTTGCAGCAGCAGCTCCCTGATCTCTGCAGACATTCTCCAACTGGTGGCTGTTAGAAAGCTGCCAGCTTCCCCCTCAAACATCCCAGCAGCTGTTGCTCTGATCCTCGGCTCTCTGAGATACTAATCCTCCTGTTACACATTAACCTGCTGCTCAACACGCTGCAACGCCGGGATATCTCTCTCTATATATACAGTATATATATATATAATATCACTAAATACAACAACTCATTCATGTTGCTATTGACTAGGGCTCTCATTTTAACGCCACTAATTTCTTTAACGCGTTAACTTGTGATTTTTAGGTTGTAGCGGATCAGTTTTAAAACTGGAGTGAAGATCCTGGTATCATCTGAAACTATAGAACCTGATGAATCCATCGGTACCAACCATGTCAGACTAGCTGGTCATGAAGGAGGTTAAATAACGCTCCACAGTTATGCTAAACTGTCATGTCCATGTTCAAAGGGGTCCCCTGACCTCTGACCTCCAGATATGTGAATGTAAATGGGTTCTATGGGTACCCACGAGTCTCCCCTTTACAGACATGCCCACTTTATGATAATCACATGCAGTTTGGGGCAAGTCATAGTGAAGTCAGCACACTGACACACTGACAGCTGTTGTTGCCTGTTGGGCTGCAGTTTGCCATGTTATGATGGGAGCATATTGTTTTATGCTAAATGCAGTACCTGTGAGGGTTTCTGATCAATATCTGTCATTGATTTGTGTTGTTAATTGATTTATAATAATAAATATATACATACATTTACATAAAGCAGCATATTTGTCCACTCCCATGTTGATAAGAGGTTTAAATACTTGACTAATCTCCCTTTAAGGTTCATTTAGAACAGATAAAACATGTGTGATTAAATATTTGAGTTGATTGACAGCCCTAGCAACGACTACAAACAAAAACACTGACAGAAAAACGGACACACTAAAAACTAGTCCAGTCATAGTCCGACCACGTTGCCTGTCAGTTAGCGGTGAGACGGGGAAGTCGTCTTCCTGTTATGTGTCAATGCAGTTTTTCGGTTTCACACATACTGATGTAATCAGTCCCTTGCGTGGACACACATAATGTAACTCTGTTATACATGAGCTGGGAGACCCCCCATGAACAGGATCAAAGATTATAGATATCACCATCAAAACTTCCCCAGTTCATTACTCACATCAACACGATGTATTTATGAATTACAGGTTTTCTGAAATGTTGTGTTTAAATATGTAAATGAGGCGTTCTCTGACTGTAACTTTGGGTGAATTTAGGTAAATCTACAGACACAAAAAGACAAAGTAGTAAAATAAACACCTAAGTGTGTATTCTTTCCACTAGTCAGTTAGGGTAACCCTGAAGTAGGGTTAGGGTAACTCTGTAGTACGATCAGGGTAACCCTGTAGTAGGGTTAGGGTAACTCTGTAGTAGGGTTAGGGTAACCCTCTAGTAGGGTTAGGGTAACCCTGTAGTAGGGTCAGGGTAACCCTGTAGTAGGGTCAGGGTAACCCTGTAGTAGGGTCAGGGTAACCCTGTAGTAGGGTCAGGGTAACCCTGTAGTAGGGTTAGGGTAACTCTGTAGTAGGGTTAGGGTAACCCTCTAGTAGGGTCAGGGTAACCCTCTAGTAGGGTCAGGGTAACCCTGTAGTAGGGTCAGGGTAACCCTGTAGTAGGGTTAGGGTAACCCTCTAGTAGGGTCAGGGTAACCCTCTAGTAGGGTCAGGGTAACCCTGTAGTAGGGTCAGGGTAACCCTGTAGTAGGGTCAGGGTAACCCTGTAGTAGGGTCAGGGTAACCCTGTAGTAGGGTCAGGGTATTCCTGTAGTGTCTGTCTGGCCTTAAATGAATGCGTCCCACCGTTAACCCTTTACGTTCCTGTTTCATGAGTTGTTGTGTCTTTTATTGAACATTATGTCTCCGTCTCGTCTCCGTCTTTGTTTTGCAGCAAACTCTTCATGAGAAATGGGATGAATATCGCTCGCTGATGGTGCAGGAGCAGAGGCTGGTTCACGGTACGATATTATTTCATTCATTCATTTACTTTATTTCTCTCCGTGTCAAATCTGCTTTTACACACAGAACACATTCATTCATCAGATTTATACATGTAGAAACATGAACACAATATTTCTCTGACCTGTTTTAACTGTGTTGACAGCGTAGCGCTGCGCAGCGCTGCGTAACGTAGTTTGAAGAGTTTCCTGCGTGTTAAACTCGTGGTCGTCCTCCGTCCTCACTCTTCTTCCGTCCTGCAGGAATCGTGCTGAGCGACGCCGCGGTCTACGAGTCCCTGGAGTCGGCAGGCGTGTACGGCAGCCTCGGCACTCCCAGCCCCGCCGCTCAGAGAGCTCTCCGCTGCACTGGCAGCACCAGCAGCAGCGCCAGCTTTCTCAGCACCGCCACCGAGGACGACCCTCTCTACCAGACCTGCCCGTACCGGGAGGACGGTGGCGTGGACTCGGACGGCACAGACAAGAAGAAAGAGCAGCAGCAGCCGCAGAAGAAGCAGCAGCGCCTCCGACCGGCCAGCGAGCTCTTCAGCACGGCCAAGACGCAGTTGACCCGCAGCGCCAGCACACGCAGCCACATGAGAGGACCTTCGTCCTCATCCACCTCGGGGGACAAGCAGGGAGGAGTCAGCTCGCTGCAGAGGAAGCCCAAACAGAAAAGCTTCCGCAGGCGCATCCTCAAATTCATCCCGGGCTTGAACCGCCCGTTGGAGGAGGAGGAGAGCAAACTGTGAGCCGTCGGCCGAGACGTCGCCGACCCAAAGACTGAAAGCACAAAACCACCGAAGAAGAGTGAAGAGAAAGAACATGTGTCTCCGGTCTGCAGCGGTTCACAGCTGTACATAACTTCCTTTAGTTCTTTAACTTATTTATTTATTTGATCTGCTCTTTGTCCACTTTTACTGCATGCACCATCTTTTATTCTGACTGCCGAGTCGACGGCGTTACGACGGCGTGTTTGTGCAACGCCACATTTTGTAAGTTTGATTTTTACTTTGGATGATTCCTGTTGATCCTGTTTTATGTTGAAGTCACGGCTCCTAAAAATAAAAATGTGTCATTTTCAGATTATTCGTTCATTATTTTGTGCAGAGTTTGCAAGAAAAGCTATTTTGTTCCAGAAGCTGCAGCTGTTTGTGGGAACGCTCGCTGCCAGACCTCGAGGGTACACGCCGTCTGGTTGTAATTTCCCCGCTGGAGATGTGTCCCAACGCCATGTGATGCTTTTAAATATAGCGAGTCTTCATCGTTCCACAACTCTTATCACTTGAGTTCTGGAGGTCAGCGTCTGGTTTGTGATGGTTTGAGGCTTGTTGGTGGTGCGAGGTGTCCAGAATGGAGGCTGTTGTATCGGCGTGACACGCTGTATTGTTGGGAGGACGGCGAGGAATGTGCGGAGAAAGGCATGACCCAAAATTCCGAAACACAACCGCTTTCTTTCAGCTCCTGTAGGCCAAGGATTCCTCCTCTTCCACGCTGCCATATTCCCATGGCAGCTTCGGTGTGTGTGTGTGTGTGTGTGTGTGTGTGTGTGTGTGTGTGTGTGTGTGTGTGTGTGTGTGTGTGTGTGTGTGTGTGTTGGGCGGGGGTTGCTCTGAGTCTTTTCATTCCCAGCTGACCCGTGAGGTCACGGCGGTCACTCTCCGGCGTTGATCCCTTTTGTCCTCCGCCGGTCATTCAGAGATGCTTCCATCAGGAGTGTTGATGATGACGAGCGATGGTATGCGGCGGCCATGCTGTTGGAGCCGAGCCCTCTGACTGTGTGTGTTTTTGTGTGTGTGTGTGTGTGTGTGTGTGTGTGTGTGTGTGGGGGGTGGATTGTTATGCGAGCTTGCCGATGCTGGAACGTGAGTTCAGAGTGAACGAGCTGAATGCATAACGAGGGGATGATTATTCAATATGATGGTGCACTAAAAACAAGGTGAGAACCATTTAACAGACAGAAGACATAATATCACGATACACCGGCGTATCGGTATTGTCGGGTCGGGTCCGGTCGGGTCTGGTCCGGTCCGGTCGGGTCTGGTCCGGTCCGGTCGGGTCTGGTCCGGTCCGGTCGGGTCTGGTCCGGTCCGGTCGGGTCCGGTCCGGTCCGGTCTGCCTGTGAGGTGAGCAGCTTTGAGAAGAGGAAGTAGAAGCGCCTGCAGGACATAGTTGAGTCTCTGTGGTGAAACGCTCCGACCAGACTGCTGTTTCTCAAGCTCGCCGTGCGTCACCACCGTTGGTGTCGGCCGGCCAGTTAGAGCCTCCGGTGACATCAGTGGATCGGATGTTCTCATTGGTTCAGAATAAGGAAGCGGTTTGATGTTTGTGCTCAACACTTTTTAAACACACGTGTCCACAGAGAGGACACCAGACAAAACCACAAATGTTAGTCACGCAACAAATTAAAAAAAGCTGTCTGAAGCAGAAATATCACTCAGAACGTTGGGGGTCATAAAGCATGCGTGGGTGTCATAAAGCGTGGGTGTCATAAAGCGTGCGTGGGTGTCATGAAGCGTGGGTGTCATGAAGTGTGGGTGTCATAAAGCGTGGGTGGTAGAAGGAGAGGAGAGGAGCTGTCGAGGCGCAGGATGTGGCTGACAAATGTGCCGGAAATCCACCATAAAGATAAGAGACCACAACGGTTAGAAAAAGACTGCATCATGTGCACGTGATTATCTCCGTGTTTGTCTGTCACTTTGTGTTTAACAAAGAGACAGAAAGAGGTATAACGTCCAGTAAAATAAGAACCTGCCTCCAGACTCCACAGGTCCAGGGTCAGATCCGTTACCTCTAACAGAAGTAACAGAGACAGAAACAGGTAGAACCTACGACAGTATATTTACTGCCGTAGGTTACACGTTAGTGGGTGAAGGTGAAGGTGAAGCTGTTTCTAATAGTTTTGGGGGCTGAAGGGAAGTCGCTGCAGGATCTGGTGGGTTACAGTCCTTCATGTCGGGGGGGTTGACTACGTCAGCGGATGTCTGGATGAAGGGGAAGAAGCTGTTTGCAAAGACAACAGAAATCGTTGTGTTCAGTTACCGTAGCAACACTTCCTGTTCATCATATCTCTTCATGTGGGTCGATCTGCAGTTACACACACAGTACCACTTGAAGTGACTTCCCCCAGCAAACACACACACACACACACACACACACACACGCACACACACACACACACACACACGCGCGCACACACACACACACACACACACACACACACTCACTCACTCACACACACACTTATATTTCCTGTTTCAGCGAGCGACAGGTGTGAATGGTTGAATACGCTTTTATTTCCCTTTGCTGCTCAGATGTCAGACAGTCAGGACCAGTTTAGCTTTAATGCTAACAGGAAACGCAACAGCTGCATGTAGCTAATCTCAGTGTGAATGTAGGGATGAATGAATCATGTGTAGGATATATTAGTCTTAACCCAGGGGTCAGGGGTCAGGGGTCAGCAGCCTTTACTATCTAAAGAGACATTTTAGGCAAAATCTGTCTGGAGACGCAAAACATGTGATCATTGTGATGAAGGTAACACAGTTTGAGGGAAAACACATCTGAGATTTACAGAATAAAGTCAGAATATTACGAGAAAAAAAGAAAATAACATGTAAAATTACTAATTTATAATATTACGACTTTATTCTCTAAATTTCAGATTTATGTTTTTTCCTCAATGTGGTCCTAATACTCCGTCGTACCGTCGTACCGTCGTACCGTCGTACCGTCGTACCATAGACCTACAACAATGAGAAATAAAAATGAAAACGTAAACAAATCATTTTTCTAAGTCCACAGGGAGCCGCTGGAGAGGAGCTGGAGAGACGCAGGTTAACCTGATATACATGTGAGTGTCTCTCTCGCTTCCAGAAGCTTCCGTATTTCATCAGATCTGGAATAAATGTGTAAATTTAAACCTGGATTAAAGTTAATCAGGTATGTGAGACGGTCTCGTCGTGGAGGCTCCAGACGGTGTACGACGGGCCTCAGATCAGACGTCCAGGTGTCAAACAGGTTCCTCTTTTTAATGATTCATGTTTTATGATGTTTGAGGAGTCAGATAAGGAACCAGCTGCCAACGGTCCGTCCGTCTGTCCACGCCGTGATCCACAAACACACATGGAGACAGAACATCATCATGAGCTCAAACTACACTCCAGTTCAGTGTTCAAAGAACCGCCGGTGTTCCAATCAATCAATCAATCAATCAATCAGAATGATCAATGTTTATTCATCATTAAATGATCTAACTAACAGGCTGCTGATAAACCTGAACCTGCTGGTGCTTCACAATCATACACACGGGGAACATCCACGCCTTGGCGAGGCAACACGTGGCGCTGACATGCTGGCGGACGGCGGGTCTATCACACACTTTGGCGTGATATGAAATATGAAAAAGAATAGACATCTTTTTTGTTCACGTAGAAATTCTTCTCTGTCTTCACAGACTTACACACAGTTATGGCTCAGCGTGGCTCGGCGTGGCTCGGCGTGGCTCGGCGTGGCTCGGCGCGGCTCGGCGTGGCTTGGCGGGTCGAGCGGGTCGTCCTTTAACGGCGGCGGTTCGATGTCCGCATGTCGAAGTGTCCTTGAATGAGACACTGAACCTCAAGTGTCTCCGCGGACGCTTCACAGCAGCTCACTGCTCCTGATGATGACGGGCTCGTTGGAGACGAGCCAGGCCGGCGTAGAATCGATCACCCGCGATCGCCACGCAATGCATGTTGGTTAGATCTGTGTCTGACTCGATGCCGACTCGCTCCGACATCATGACCACGTGGGCAACGATGACCTCACAATATCGAGGCGGCGGCTGCAGTTGTTAGAGCCAGGCGCCGCAGCTGCTCTGCACCGACTGCAAGACCCAGGGGCATGATGGGAAACGCCTGGCTGTCGCCTGATCAGAGAGCTGATTGGCTCTTAGTTTAGACAGCAAACACCACGTGTTGTAGAAAGACACAACTCTCTGTGTAGTTGTAATATTTAACACTAGATTGTAGGATATTAGTCTCATGTTGTGCAATGAAGGTTTCATCTGGAGTGGTTGATAATAATAATTATTATAATAATGAAGGTTATTTATATATAACACTTATTAAAACGTGCTCATTATGTGTTTTACAGGAAGTAACTCTCTCTGTGACTTCCTGTAATAATAATAATATCATCAATCATCATCATCATCAGTAATAATATAATCCGAGGGGCCTGTTGATGGGTTAAATCCAGAGGTCAAAGTTCATGTATGTATCTGTATGTATGTGATGATTCTAATAAAGTTTAGGTTACAGTTATAAACTTCCTCTGCCGTGTGTTAGAGTCCATGAAGACTATGAAGTAAGAAATGCATCTCAGGGTTCAGGACCCTGACGAGGTCTGAGAGCTTCACCTGTTCCTGTCAACCAGACTCAGGTGAGCTCAATCTGAATCAGTGCTCTGATAACTGGCAGGAGAACACACAGCTCTGTTTGCTCGGCCAGCGGCCACACAGCTCTCTGTGTTCCCTCGGGTTATTCTTTAGTGTTTGTCGGTGTGATAATGTTCTAATGTGTTTGTCTACTTCCACTAATGATTCATTCAGTGGTTAACTGATGCTCCCCGTCCCTTAAATGTCTCATACTTGATGTCCCTGTAGACTCGAGCCCTAACCGAGCAGGTTACACCTAAAACAGACTCAACTGCTGTTCTATGAGACGTCTGACGTCTGTGAGTGTGTGAGGGAGAAAGTGCTCAAATACAAAGGCAGGAAGTGTCGTGGGGTTATATCTGTAAACACAGCGGGGCTTCAGTTTCAAACCTTTTCTCCGAAATATTAAATATATAAATATTTTAACCTTTTTTTCACTAAATAAAGCCTCAAACCTCCAGATGATGTCACCACTACAGGGTCCAGAGCAACGGGCGGCCCAGCAGACGTGCACACGTGGTTGAAAGAAAGAGAAAGGCGACAGTTAACTTCTTCCTGTCTCCAACGACAGGAAGTTGGTGGGGATCACCCTGTTCTGTTTTGTCAAAGGAGACGCTGAACAAATAGAAATCACCACGTCCACGCTGGTGGGACAGAACCAGCACATTGTCCTCATCTCCTCCGTGTCAGACAAAATGAAACCAGCATGCAGAGCAGAGAGCGTCTGGGCTTCAGGAATGCTGCTACGCTGTGGTGTTTGTCCAAGAAGAGAGAGGATGTTGACTCACCAGCTCCAGGAAAACAGAGAGGACGGAGCCCAGATAGGACGGGGCCCGGAGAGGACGGAGCCCGGAGAGGACGGAGCCCGGAGAGGACGGGGCCCGGAGAGGACGGAGCCCAGATAGGACGGGGCCCGGAGAGGACGGAGCCCGGAAAGGACGGAGCCCGGAGAGGACGGAGCCCGGAGAGGACGGAGCCCGGAGAGGACGGGGCCCGGAGAGGACGGGGCCCGGAGAGGACGGGGCCCGGAGAGGACGGAGCCCGGAGAGGACGGGGCCCGGAGAGGACGGAGCCCAGATAGGACGGGGCCCGGAGAGGACGGAGCCCGGAAAGGACGGGACCCAGAGCGGACGGGAACCAAAGAGGACGGGGCCCGGAGAGGACGGGGCCGGGAGAGGACGGGGCCCAGAGAGGACTGAGCCCGGAGAAGACGGGGCCTATAGAGGACAGGGCCCGGAGAGGACGGGGCCCGGAGAGGACTGAGCCCGGAGAAGACGGGGCCTATAGAGGACAGGGCCCGGAGAGGACAGGGCCCGGAGAGGACTGAGCCCGGAGAAGACTGAGCCCGGAGAAGACGGGGCCCAGAGAGGATGGAGCCTCATCTGGCTTTAAAGGAGCAGTGTGGAACATTTCAGAGGATCTATTAGCAGAAATATAATATTTATAACTCCGCCATAACTCGCCCGTCAAGGCCAAGGGCCGTGACGGGCCGTGACGGGGCGTGACGGGCCGTGACGGGGCGTGAGGCTGAGGGCCGTGACGGGGCGTGACGGGCCGTGACGGGGCGTGAGGCTGAGGGCCGTGACGGGGCGTGAGGCTGAGGGCCGTGACGGGGCGTGAGGCTGAGGGCCGTGACGGGGCGTGAGGCTGAGGGCCGTGACGGGGCGTGACGGGCCGTGACGGGGCGTGAGGCTGAGGGCCGTGACGGGGCGTGACGGGCCGTGACGGGGCGTGAGGCTGAGGGCCGTGACGGGGCGTGAGGCTGAGGGCCGTGACGGGGCGTGAGGCTGAGGGCCGTGACGGGGCGTGAGGCTGAGGGCCGTGAGGCTGAGGGGCGGTATGTGACGAGTTGGGATGAAAATGTCTTGGTTACTCCTAAAGTAGTGTAATTATGGTATGGATGACCTCCGAGCGAGGCCAGCGGCGTTACCATGGTTTAACACTCTGCAGCTCACGTTACTGCCGTCTTGGAAAGGGACGAGTGAGAGGAGGGGTACTCAGTCGGTTGCAATCCGCAACCGCACCGCTAGAAGTCACCAAATCCTGCTCGCTGTCCCTTTAAAACCACCTGAGACTAACAGAGGGTTTTGGTCTGAAACATAGACTCTATACAAGAAGTGGACGTAGTCACCATGACATCATCCATTGGTTCATGGACGCCGTTTTGAAGCCTCGAGTTTGACATTTTGGTGGTCGCCATCTTGTTTTTTTTTGCAACCAGAAGTGAATCAAGAGGATGGAGAAGCTTTTAGTCATCCAAAATGTTCTAATTAACTTTAATGAAGTGAGAACACGCTGAAAGGGTTAAAGATGTTAAAGACGAAAACACAGACAACTCCCAGACCGGACAACGCCGTGGTAACAGACCTGTCAATCAGCAGGTAGCCCCGCCCTGAAGCATCCCCTGCTTTCTGGTCTATCTGACTCTCAATGGGACCATCATTTACTAAATGAACATCATGCTGTATTGAAGAAGACTTGAAACACAAACTCATGTTTACAATGTTTACTGAGGTCAGAGATCAAGAGAGAAGGAGACTCATTTTCTATCAGACTTCTACAGAACCAGAGGAGTCGCCCCCTGCTGGCTGCTAGACAGGATGCAGGTTGAAGGCTTCACTGTTCAGACCCAGATGTTGACCTCTGGTCTGAAATGAGTATAAAGCTCAGTAATATATCTTATTTATATTGCGTGTATACAGCGTTGCTTTTATCTGATACAGTTCAACAAACACTCTGAACACCTGAAATAGCTTCACTCTCAATCCAAGAAGGTAGACATGACTCATCCCCCTCCCCCACACACACACACTTCATATTGAAATAGTGGTGACACGAGAATGACGACTATGAAAGGAGACAATCTGCATGTTGTGATATCGTGTTGCTGAAACTTCCCCTATAACTGTGTTTAATAACGTATTTGGAAAGACGGAAGTCAGTCTGTCTCGTCACCGTGTGGTTCTGTCAGCGGCTTCTTCTTCTATCACATGATCACTGGAATACATCTCACAGCACCTCTATACTGTACTGTGCATGCTGATGAAACCGGAGAATTCATCCCAACATCAGCACATGGGGACAAAGCTGTTATCCATTTCCATCTGAATAGCAGCTGTGCTTGTAACAGTTGACATTTGTCTACCAGTTTCTTCAGTCCCTGCCTCGTACTGACGAGCCAGGCTTTGTATTGTTTGGGGATTTCACTTGCATCAGTGCAATCAACCCCGGTGCACACACACACACACAGGCACACACACACACTCTTTATAAAGTCCCGCTTTAACAACGGGCTCCTGACCTTGAACAGGTCCAGGAAACTCTGAGACAATAACACCGCTAGTTCGTCCACGGACTGTATCTGGAAAAAACAAGAGGAAACTCATTGAGGAAAAAAAGATGAAAAGGAGCCAAAGTCATCCGAGAGCCAACGGAGTGAGTCAGTGATGGCGGCCGTCCCGGACCTGGAGAGGAGTCCAAACAACAGCAGCAGCAGCATTAACAGCATTAGCGCGCCACCACGGCGGCCCTGCAGGCCTGGAGAGGACTCCAAACAACAGCAGCAGCCCGCCGCCACGCCTACTGGTTCCAGATATCTATGGGTTCATATTTGATATCTATGCTTTAAACAGATCCACTAAAGAGGGATAATGATCCAGTATTTCATTAAACTGAACTGAACTCTGAAGTGAAACACTTCTCTTGATGTGTGTTGTTCTGTCTCTCAGGGTCTTTAAGGTTTGTCGCTGTAACATTTAACAGATTTAAGTCATTACACATCCACATATATTTTATATATATATATATATATATATATATATATATATAACACATATATATAATCACCAGAGGGCCCACGGGACCACATCATCACCACTCTGAAGTCATGATACCAGTACATCAGTAAATATGAAATGAAAATATAAATATGATGAATATCAGTAAATATGAAATGTACTGAGATGATGTTGTTCAGTTGTGTCAGGATGCTGCCCTCTAGTGGTCAATCAGTTCACAAGGTGTTCAAGTAAATGAGGATGTGACATATATATACAGTATATATATATATATATATACTGTATATATACATATATATTATTTTTATTTATTTCAATTTTTTTGTAATTTTTTTCTAATTTTCAATTCAAACTTTATTGCAGACTCAAGGTCCAGATAATAAACAAGACATTACATATAATACATATATCTTTGAATCACTGAAGACGCTCCTTCTTATTCCAGGTGTGACTTCTTATTAAATCAGCTCTACTGTCAGTGAGCCGTCCAGATGAGAACCTCCATGAACCTTCAGAGAGCTGAATGTTGCTCCCATGTTGCACCACCAGATGGAGCCCCATGTTGCACCACCAGATGGAGATCCATGTTGTACCACCAGATGGAACCCCATGTTTCACCCCCAGATGGAGCCCCATGTTGCACCAACAGATGGAGCCCCATGTTGCACCACCAGATGGAGATCCATGTTGTACCACCAGATGGAGCCCCATGGTGCACCACCAGATGGAGCCCCATGGTGCACCACCAGATGGAGCCCCATGGTGCACCACCAGATGGAGCCCCATGTTGCACCACCAGATGGAGATCCATGTTGTACCACCAGATGGAACCCCATGTTTCACCCCCAGATGGAGCCCCATGTTGCACCAACAGATGGAGCCCCATGTTGCACCACCAGATGGAGATCCATGTTGTACCACCAGATGGAACCCCATGTTTCACCCCCAGATGGAGCCCCATGGTGCACCACCAGATGGAGCCCCATGATGCACCACCAGATGGAGTCCCATGTTTCACCCCCAGATGGAACCCCATGGTGCACCACCAGATGGAGCCCCATGATGCACCACCAGATGGAGTCCCATGTTTCACCCCCAGATGGAACCCCATGGTGCACCACCAGATGGAGCCCCATGTTGCAAAAGCACCACCAGATGGAGCCCCATGTTGCACCACCAGATGGAGCCCCATGTTGCAAAAGCACCACCAGATGGAGCCTCATGTTGCACCACCAGATGGAGCCCCATGTTGCACCACCAGATGAAGCCCCATGTTGCAAAAACACCACCAGATGGAGCCCCATGATGCACCACCAGATGGAGCCCCATGTTGCAAAAGCACCACCAGATGAAGCCCCATGTTGCAAAAGCACCACCAGATGGAGCCCCATGTTGCAAAAGCACCACCAGATGGAGCCCCATGTTGCAAAAGCACCACCAGATGAAGCCCCATGTTGCAAAAGCACCACCAGATGGAGCCTCATGTTGCACCACGAGATGGAGCCCCATGTTGCACCACCAGATGGAGTCCCATGTTTCACCACCAGATGGAGCCCCATGGTGCACCACCAGATGGAGCCCCATGTTGCACCACCAGATGGAGTCCCATGTTTCACCACCAGATGGAGCCCCATGGTGCACCACCAGATGGAGCCCCATGTTGCAAAAGCACCACCAGATGGAGCCCCATGTTGCAAAAGCACCACCAGATGGAGCCTCATGTTGTACCACCAGATGGAGCCCCATGTTGCACCACCAGATGGAGTCCCATGTTTCACCACCAGATGGAGCCCCATGGTGCACCACCAGATGGAGCCCCATGTTGCAAAAGCACCACCAGATGGAGCCCCATGGTGCACCACCAGATGGAGCCCCATGTTGCAAAAGCACCACCAGATGGAGCCCCATGGTGCACCACCAGATGGAGTCCCATGTTTCACCACCAGATGGAGCCCCATGATGCACCACCAGATGGAGCCTCATGTTGCACCACCAGATGGAGCCTCATGTCACACCACCAGATGGAGCCTCATGTTGCACCACCAGATGGAGTCCCCATGTTGCACCACCAGATGGAGCCCCATCTTGCACTACCAGATGGAGCCCCATGTTGCACCACCAGATGGAGTCCCCATGTTGCACCACCAGATGGAGCCCCATCTTGCACTACCAGATGGAGCCCCATGTTGCACCACCAGATGGAGCCCCATGTTGCACCACCAGATGGAGCAGGAACAGTACGTGAAACCTCCTCCTTTTGGTGAAACATCAGCAGAAGTTGAAACCTCTGAAGTGACAACAGACATAAAGGATAAGATGTTCTGTACTGAAGTAATAAATTGTCTTGGAGGAGGTCATAATTTATGTGATCTATATGTAAAACCTGAGCTGTGTTTTATGTGTGATGCTCTGGAGAGGGTAACCCGATAAGGACAGCGGTGACTGAAGCCTCATGAAGGAATATGAGAGCGATAGAAAACTGCCTCAGATGTTGGGTTAAAAAAAGAGGAAGAGTCACGAGGAAGCCAGGTCACGTCTTCGTCATCGGAGCAGCAGCTTCTCTGTAAATTCAGATTTATTACAACATATCAACATATTCCATATTATGGTATAGAAGGAGACGTATATATAGAAGGAGACATATGTATATATAATATGGATTATCCCCGACAGGTCATTAGTTTTACAGAAGAAACTGATGGATTCATTTCTGTCTATCAGTGTCCAGACTCTCCATCTTCCTACTTCTTCATGTATTTAGACAGGACCAGACCAGACCAGACCAGACCATCAAACTGTCCAAGATACACCACAGCAAGAACATGCTGGCACAC
This sequence comes from Sebastes fasciatus, assembly GCF_043250625.1. NCBI lineage: Eukaryota > Metazoa > Chordata > Actinopteri > Perciformes > Sebastidae > Sebastes > Sebastes fasciatus. The sequence continues at coordinate 35,457,168 of NC_133802.1, read as the reverse complement.
ATATCATGGAGTTATTGTCTTCATTGGGGAAACACAAACCACAGATCTCCTCCAGATGTGTCTGTAACCACCACATCTGGAATCAGCTCTCAGGTGAATCTATGCAGCTGTCTGCACAGCCTTTACTGACATTGTGTGACTTTATTATGTTTATTTATCAAAGTAGAAAAGCTAAGAGAGCTTGTGTAACGTAGTGATCTTGCCGCTCGCATGCAATGCATCCTGGTAAATGTAGGCAGGAACAGACTGCTCTGAGACATAACAGAGCAACCTTTATTTCTTTAATGGATTACATTTACGTTCAGTACTGACTGGACATCCACGTAAAAGGTGGTGAATTTTCTTATTGAGAGTAGTGAGAAGTCAGCAGTCAATGACGGTATAAAACACACAATGAATGTGTTTTATTTATTTAGACAGTATGAATCTCTGCGAGCATGAGAAGTCCTGGAGCATCCAGTCATGAGTGAGCACCAGTGATATCAGACTGACGGCTCCAGGAGGACGTGAGATTAGCTGTGGACAGACAGACAGATGCACAGACACATGAAACATGAAACTCCACACAGAAAGGTCCTGCCCAGACCGGGTATCGAAGCTGTGACCTTCTCGATGTGAAGTGACAGTGCCAACAACCATCATCATCATCATCATCAGGTCAGATTTTTGTCTTGTCAGCGAGGGAGACTCACAGCTGTCAATCATGATGTCCTGCCCCCTTTTTATAGCATCAAATAACTAATTAAAACCTAACTGATCAGAAAAATGAACACAAACATCAGCGTGATGAGAACCACCTCCGATGACAGAAACCATCTCTGAAATATTTATCCGACGCGTTCTCTGAGTTTTCAGTTTGGTTCTCGTCTGTTACGGCTCCAGCTGTATATTGAAATGTATTTGTATTTTGTATTTTGTGTCTCTCCATCTTTTGGGGACCGGGGAGGGAATATCCTTCATATTTTTATGTTGCGCTCCGACCCCCCTAGACAGGGGCGTAACATAAATTGGGGGCTCGTCCGGGATTTGAACCCCGGACTACTCGCACCCCAAGAGAGAATCATACCCATTCACTAACATGGAGGGGGCGGGGCTTATGAGCTGTACTGCAGCCAGCCACTACGAGGCCATCCAGATGTTCTGTCGTGTCGTCCATCTTTATATTCAGTCTATGTTGTGAGCTTTAAAGCATACTGATGTTAGCATTCAGCTAACAGCCTTTCAGAGCAGCTGGTGTGACTCCGTATGTCACTGACATCCATCCATCCATTCATGCTGCTTGTTAATTTATTATCATTCATAATTTATTAATAACTAGTGTTAATGTTGTTATATTAAATGCTACCGTGGTGAAGCTTTCAGCTCCTTTCCTTGTTTAACTGCTGGTCAAAATGTTGTTAATTCCACTTTATGGTGATTTATGAGGCCGTAGTTTGTCGTGTTGTCGTCCTGACGTCATTATGTAAATGAAATATTCATAATATTAGGAATACCTCTCAATGTAACGCTGTCTAATCAAACACCAGCTTTAAAACACACCACTGAACTGGGTCAGGTCGTCTTCACCAACCTGAGGTTTTAAACATTTATTACTGTTTTATTACAGCGAGTTACATCATTCAGGTGTTTCTCTATTCAACTAAATATTAAATAAAACACGCAGCAGAGTTCAGACACATGATTTCAACTCATGTTACAGGATTCAGAACCATCCACACACCCTACAGAACCATCTCTGTGAGCGCTGAGCGCGACCACGCCAGCGGGCACAAAGGCGTGTCTGAACCCGATCACCTCCTCCTGGTACCGGAGGTCGACCCACTGAGAGACGTCCTGAACCAGACTAATGTCACATACACACAGTCAGTGTGAAGCTGGATCACACTGGATCAGAACCTCATAGAACCACACTGAGAAACACCTGAACTCTGTCTTTAACCTCCATCTACTGTAGTAACACACTGACTATGGATCAGAACCTCATAGAACCACACTGAGACACACCTGAACTCTCCCTTTAACCTCCATCTACTGTAGTAACACACTGACTCTGGATCAGAACCTCATAGAACCACACTGAGAAACACCTGAACTATGGACTGCAGAATGTTGTTCAGGTGGTTCTGTACACGGCTGGATGAATGAGCCCGTTCCTGGTCCCGTTAACTCTTTGTTCTTCCCTCTCTCTGTGTAACGTGTTCTACAGAATAACAGCTGGACGTTTGGTCATTTGAATTAAACACAAGTTAATTCAGAATGTGTAAAACAGAAGCAGAACGGTGAGATAACAACAACATTTGGACTCCTCTTGGAGACGGGCAGAACTCCCACGTCTCAGGATATTCTGCTTTTTCATGCATATTCCCAATTTTTAACTTTTCAATTAAATTAGCAGAAACCTGGAGCCATGTGACGGTGACCTACTCTACCCAGCGCCTGAAGAACGGTTACCAGATAAGATCATGTTTTTATCATTTATCATCACTTTTACCGTCACACAACAGATATTAAAATAGTTTCCCCTCCTATAAATAGAAAACGTCTCAACTACGGTGACTTCCTGTTTAAAAATCATTAATTCAGTTCCCCGTCTATCAGCTTTACTGACTGTTTTATACAACACAGAGTCTAAATATTAACTTATATTATTATATAATATATATTATATCCAGCTTTACTGACTGTTTTATACAACACAGAGTCCAAATATTAACAGTAATTATCTTTATATAATTAGCCTTTATTACTGTAATTTTACAAGAAATATTTTACTTTTAACATATATTTATTGTTAGAATAGTCATACATCGTAAATCTAAGACCATTTACATATAAATCACAAATGAAACATGTAATTTAAAAAAAAAAAATTCTATCATTTTAAAATACAGACAAAACATTTAAAACTTCTTGAAAAAAACTGTAAAAAAATGTTTTTTTTTTACAGTGTAATATATAGTATTATATAATATATATTATATCCAGCTCAACACAGAGTGATGTGTGAACTGGTGGAGTGCTTTAACAGTTACATCCTTCTTTGCTGACTTATATTTAACTGTGTGTGTGTGTGTGTGTGTGTGTGTGTGTGTGTGTGTGTGTGTGTGTGCGTGTGTGTGTGTGCTGTGGTTCTTCGCCACACGCGCGTCAACGGAATCCCGTAGTGCGTCATCAGACGTCTATTCTCTGAGCGTGCTCTCTGATTGGCTGCTGGATGGAAATCTCCCCGCCCACAACCCGCCATGTATGGAAACCTCTCTCTGACGTCATGGGAACACTGAGCAGCCGGTATAAAGGCTAGGAGGAGACGAGAGCGCGCGGACTGAGAGCTGGAGACCCGGAGGAGGATGAGCACAGTACATCACACCTGAAGACCTGAACACAGGTAAGAACATCTATAATCTATAACCATATATATTTATCACTGGACTGTTACAGCTGGCAGCAGAAACAGTTCAAATCTACATTTAATGAGCAGGAAGCAGCGAAGTACTTATATTTATATTTATATGATTACATATTTATTATTGAACTCTTACAGGGCATTATAAAGCAGTGAGGTATTATTATTATTATTATTATTATTATTAATACAGGGCATTATTAAACAGTGAGGTAATTATATTATTATTATTATTGTTATTATTATTATGATTAATACAGGGCATTATAAAGCAGTGAGGTATTTCTAGGTTTCCTCAGCTCCTGCATGTCTTCATGCTTCAGTGAAAGAAAAAACTGTGTTTGCAATAGAAAAAAAGATTTTGCACAAACATATTGGATTAGATTATGTCTAAATGTTGCCTATTCTTGCACAAAACTGTATAGCTCTTTCATTTAACTTGCTTGTTATTTTAATTTTATCTCACTATTGTTTTGCACCAACACAGCTTTTATGTGTAACCTGATTCAGATTTAAATTAGACTGAGTTGTGGTTGCACACAGAGCCAGTGCCATAGTTTGACTGTTAAAGAGAAAGTTATAACCCTGAAGTGTTAGTTTGTCTCTAACATGTTCTGTGCTGCAGCCATGACGTGTGTCCACCGTGTGTTTGTCTCTAACATGTTCTGCTTCCGTGTGTTCCGGTGCTGCAGCCATCATGACGTGCATCCATCCCCAGCAAGGAGCTCAGCTCTATGAGAACGCCGTCGGCAGCTCGGAGCTCCAGAGCTCAGACTTCCTGTCCAGGCTGGTCGTGGATACCAGCGTCCCACGGGACCACCTTTCTGCTCCGCCCCTGCCAAGCATCGGCTCCCTGGTGGACACCCACATGGCCGACTTTGACTCGTATTCGTGCCAGTTCACCGCGGCCCCCGCCCAAGTCCCGCCGCAGCCGGGCCAGGAGACCCCCCTCAAGCTGGATGACTTCCAGGTCTACGGCTGCTACCCCGGAGCGCTCACGCTGAGCTACCTCGACGAGGCCGTGTCCCCCGGTGGATCAGATTACTTTGGCAGCCCTGCATCGGCCTCGTCTCCTTCGACCCCCCGCTTCCAGAGTCAGCCGGCGTCCAACTGGGATTCGGCCTTCGGGCCGTACTCACCCAGTCCAGGATACTGGGCTGCAGAGGACACCTCGGTGCCACAAGAACCCTCTTTCTTCACCTTTGGTTCTGTGGAGGATATGTCTCATTTGGGACACTTACGAGAGCCGGATCCTTTCACGTTGACCCATCCTCACCCGTCCGCACTGAGCTTCCCCGCCATGGCGATGGAGCAGGCACGCAGCCTCGACGGCACCGACCAGCTGGATGGGAGCTTCTCTCCCAAATCAAAGAGTCCCGGTGGAAACGAGGGCTGCTGTGCCGTATGTGGAGACAACGCCTCCTGTCAGCACTACGGGGTTCGCACCTGTGAGGGATGCAAAGGCTTCTTCAAGGTAATATGATCTGGTTCCAAACAAAGACGAATGTTTCCTTGTCAGTCTTTGAGACACGTTTAAAGTATTTCTTCTTTTCATTTCACAGCGTACAGTACAAAAAAATTCCAAGTATGTTTGCCTCGCCAACAAAGACTGTCCCGTGGACAAGAGGAGGCGGAACCGATGCCAGTTCTGCCGTTTCCAGAAGTGTCTGGTCGTGGGCATGGTGAGGGAAGGTGAGTTCAGAGCAGATGACTGGTGTAGAATCAGGAGGCTGACGCTGAACTGAAGCTAACTGAACTTACTTGTTTTCCAGTTGTGAGAACGGACAGCCTGAAAGGACGAAGAGGTCGCCTGCCTTCGAAGCCTAAAGTGGCCCAGCAGGACGTGACGACCGCGGTTTCTCCAGTGAGCATGATCGCTTCTCTTGTGAGAGCGCACATCGACTCAAACCCCGGCGTTGGGAGACTGGATTACTCCGAGGTAAACAAAACCCCTCTTTATTTATCCTCTGGGAATATCTGATGTGCCACTTCGGCGTCTGTTTAAACTTCTCTGCAATTTCAGTACGACGAGACAGAAGAAGTCAGTCCGAACCAGAAAGTGGACGCTAGTGACATCAGACGGTTTTACGAGCTGCTCACGTCCTCCATGGAGTCCATCAGGAAGTGGGCCAAGAGCATCCCGGGTTTCTCTGAGTTCTGCTCAGAAGACCAGGAACTGCTGCTGGAATCTGCGTTTGTCGAACTCTTTATCCTGCGTCTCGCATATCGGTGAGTACAACAACGTCATCATGTTTATTAAAGGGACTGTTTGTAAGAATCAGAAATGTCTTGTTAACAGCTTCACCTGTGGCCGTTAAGTCAACTAAAGTCAGCGTCCGGGGAGACGCCAGAGTTTTGGTCGGAGACGATAACGTTTCTCTCTGCGGAGCCCCGTCACTTCACAAGACACGGGAAACCTCTGTTGGTCTGGAGGAGCTGCAGCAGTTATTTCTGCACAAACGTCCACTGAACATTCACTAGATATTCTCAGAGCTAAACTAACTCTTCTGCAGTGTGGAGTGAGCAGCATGCACGTGAGAGGTGGAGAGAGAGAGAGAGAAGGAGCGCGGTGTGTGAGTGAAGGCAGGCAGAGGAGCAGAGGAGCAGAGTACAGCAGAGACTCCGGTCCTGGAGACCAAAGCTACGGTCTCCTCCGCGTCCTCCGACCGCGGCCAACACTGTTTAACAGCTTCACTAGATACAACCAAGAGGTTTTGGTGCTTCACTGGAGTTTGTGTTGGAGTCTGAGTCTGAACAGCGGAGACACACGAGAGACCATGAGACACACGAGAGACCATGAGACACACGAGAGACCATGAGACACACGAGAGACCATGAGACACACGAGAGACCATGAGACACACGAGAGACCATGAGACACACGAGAGACCATGAGACACACGAGAGACCAAGAGACACACGAGAGACCACGAGACACACGAGAGACCACGAGACACACGAGAGACCACGAGACACACGAGAGACCACGAGACACACGAGAGACCACGAGACACACGAGAGACCACGAGACACACGAGAGACCAAGAGACACACGAGAGACCACGAGACACACGAGAGACCACGAGACACACGAGAGACCACGAGACACACGAGAGACCACGAGACACACGAGAGACCACGAGACACACGAGAGACCACGAGACACACGAGAGACCACGAGACACACGAGAGACCACGAGACACACGAGAGACCACGAGACACACGAGAGACCACGAGACACACGAGAGACCACGAGACACACGAGAGACCACGAGACACACGAGAGACCACGAGACACACGAGAGACCACGAGACACACGAGAGACCACGAGACACACGAGAGACCACGAGACACACGAGACACCACGAGACACACGAGAGACCACGAGACACACGAGAGACCACGAGACACACGAGAGACCACGAGACACACGAGAGACCAAGAGACACACGAGAGACCAAGAGACACACGAGAGACCACGAGACACACGAGAGACCACGAGACACACGAGAGACCACGAGACACACGAGAGACCACGAGACACACGAGAGACCATGAGACACCGACCAGCAAGGATTTATACGTGGAAGAAGTTACAAACAGTCTCTTTAAACACCTGAAGGCCTACGGGTCATTCTCCTAATGCCTTGGATAAAAAGGGTGCAGGCTGTACATTCTTTATACAATAGAGCTGCAACGATCAGTCAACTAATCGATCAGTCAACTAATCGATCAGTCAACTAATCGATCAGTCAACTAATCGATCAGTCGGTCAGCAGAAAAATAAATGGCAACCATCTTGAATGTCAACCAATCAGTTAAGTGATTTTTCGACGCTGCCTTCAGCCTCTCAGATATGGAGATTTCCTGCTTTTCTCTGTTTCATAACACATCAAACCGAATATCTCCGGGTTTTAGACTGACGGAACAAGACATTTAAAGACATCGCCCCAGACTTTGTGATGCCTGGGATGGGCATTTTTCTCTATTTTTTCTTTTTTTGCTCAAAGTCATTTTATTGGTATTCTGTACAAAATCCAATAAATCACAGAAATAATTGTATAAACAAATTATATTCCCACACCCTCTTCTATTTTATCTATTTTTTTAAATTATTCATTTTATAGACCAAAACGATAAACCTAGAAAATAATTGGCAGATCAGTCAATTATGAAAACAATCAGCAGTTGCAGCTCCGTTATATCTGATCCTGCTCAGGTGGTCGGAGGATCAGTGAGGGTGGTACCACATCAACAAACTATGTTATTTTTTCTTTTAAAGTTCCAATCCTGAAATGGACAAGCTCATCTTCTGCAACGGCGCCGTGCTTCACAAGACGCAGTGCGTCCGAGGCTTCGGGGACTGGATCGACTCCATCTTGGAGTTTTCTCAAAGTCTCCATCGCATGAAGCTCGACGTTTCCTCCTTCTCCTGCCTCACAGCCCTGGTCATCATCACCGGTAAGTCAGTCCAGTCATCCAGTCAACCAGTTCTATGAGGTTCTGATCCAGAGTCAGTGTGTTACTGCAGTAGATGGAGGTTAAAGGGAGAGTTCAGGTGTTTCTCAGAGTGGTTCTATGAGGTTCTGATCCAGAGTCAGTGTGTTACTACAGTAGATGGAGGTTAAAGAGAGAGTTCAGGTGTTTCTCAGAGTGGTTCTATGAGGTTCTGATCCAGAGTCAGTGTGTTACTACAGTAGATGGAGGTTAAAGAGAGAGTTCAGGTGTTTCTCAGTGTGGTTCTATGAGGTTCTGATCCGTAGGACTCTGGTTTCACTGGTGCAGACAACACGAGGCAGTTATACAACACAGGATTGACACAACAGGTGTGACAGAATGTAACTCGACCTTGAGTTCTGTATAGAGCAGAATATATCACAGCAGACAGACTGAACAGAACCACAATGCAGCTTCACATTTAAAGCCGTTGTTCCAGCGCAGCAGCATTAACTCTGTTCTGACAACACCAGCTGAGTTTCTTTCTTAATACCAGCTCATGTTTGTGGATCGATCCAACCTGGAGAGGAAGTTATTAGATTAAAACGTGATGAATCCCAGTAGTCAGTCATCAGTGTGTGTTGTATAAAATCCAGATAATAAAGCGTCTCTCTGACTCCTCTGCAGACCGACACGGTCTGAAGGAGCCCAGACGTGTGGAGGACCTCCAGAACCAGCTCATCACCTGCCTCAAAGATCACATCTCCGGCTGCGGCTCCGACTCGTTGCGGCCGAATTATTTGTCCAGACTTCTCGGGAAGCTGCCGGAGCTCCGGACTCTGTGCACTCAGGGCCTCCAGCGCATCTTCTACCTTAAACTAGAAGATCTGGTTCCTCCGCCACCGATTGTGGAAAAAATCTTCATGGATGCTCTTCCGTATTGAGACCTGGAGTTCATACGAGAGTCAAAGAGAACAGACTTCAGGTAGAAGAAGCATCCAGAGGAAAAAGGGCTACTCATGACTTATGAAGGGAACGAGTTATAGAACCTGGAGCCGTCACAGAATGCTCTTCTCTGCAGACGGGCCGGCTCATTGGACCAAACGGTGACTGTTTACATGCAACAAGCTGCCACGAAGGGAAGACGGTTAGATACAGATCATATCTGCACCAGCAGGTCGAGTAATGAGCACAATCATTTAGCTTCTTTTTAGTAACAATCTTTTGACTGTAAATTGTACATAAAATACCTGACAAAGCATTATTATTATTATTATTATTATTATTATTATTATTATTATTATCTCCAGCTCATCTTATTATATATTATATTTCTGTTTAGATGAAATACTCCAGAATGTGTCCCACGTCCCAGTCAACACCATAGACTGTATAAGTACTATATATATATACTTATATATAAGTACTATATAAAGATGAACAACGCGTCTCCACTTCCTCCCACTGTACAAAATTACCCACAATTCATAGCTTTGTTACGTTAAACCATAAACTGAATATAAAGATGGACGACGTGTCTCCTCCTCCTCAGAGTCTGCGCAGTAGTGATCGGGGGGGTGGAGCCGCAGAATCAAATAACTAATTGAAACCAAACTGATCAGAAAAATTAACGACTGCTACCTAAAATGACAGAAACATGTATTTCTTTATTTAACCGGCTCTATGAGCTGTACTGCAGCCGGCCAGCAGGGGGCCATCCAGATGTTCTGGCTTCACTTCAGTGGAGCCGGCATGTCGTCCATCTTTATATCCGGTCTGTGATCCACACACATCGATATCCACAGCAAGAGTCCCTCAGAGCTCCAGAGTGCTTCGTATCTAACGCCACCATGTGTGTGTATATATATATATGTATATATATATATATATATATGTGTGTGTGTGTGTATCTGGTGATAATAAAGTAGGTTAAACCTACAGAGTAATTCAGTGGTATCGTTCATGTATCATGAACAGACATTGAGCAGCTAATATATACTGTGTATGGTCTTATACACTGTACGGTCTTGTATGTAGATTATTATGAATCTGCCGGTGTTGTTGCCACAGCAACTGTGTTCTGCAGTTTGAAGAAAATGTGATTTTGTTTTGGGTTATTTTTACATACTAAGAAGTTATATTTTACTGCAGCTAAACGTGAAATAAAATGTCAAACTGCTTCTGTCATCTTTTCTTATGTGTCCCTACTTGTAAACATTATATATATACACTCACCGGCCACTTTATTAGGTACACCTTGCTAGTACCGGCTGGTCTTCCACTTTATTAGGTACACCTTGCTAGTACCGGGTGGTCTTCATCTGCTTCAAGGTTGGACGAGTTGTGTGTTCAGAGATGGTGTTCTGCATACCTTGGTTGTAACGAGTGGTTATTTGAGTTACTGTTGCCTTTCTATCATCTCCAACCACTCTGCCCATTCTCCTCTGACCTCTGACATCAACGAGGCATTTCCGTCCACACAACCCCCGCTCACTGGATCTGTTCTCTTGTTGGGACCATTCTCTGTAAACCCTAGAGATGGTTGTGCGTGAAAATCCCAGTAGATCAGCAGTTTAATACTCAGACCAGCCCGTCTGGCACCAACAACCATGCCACGTTCAAAGTCACTTGAATCCCCTTTCTTCCCCATTCTGATGCTCGGTTTGAACTTCAGCAAGTCGTCTTCACCACGTCTAGATGACGTAATGCATTGAGTTGCTGCCATGTGATTGGCTGATTAGCTATTTGTGTTAACAAGCAATTGAGCAGGTGTGTCTAATAAAGTGGCCGGTGAGTGTATATACATATATATATATATATATATACTGTATGTATATATGAGAGGAGGGCCAGTGCTTATCGGAGGCAGGGAGCACCGCCCCTGTTGGGTGTGGTTGAGTGGAGCTTCAGGTGTGGCTGATTAGACTCCTGGTAGACGTGTGGCAGGTCAACACTGTTTGTTCAGGTAAAGGAGAGATTCTGGGAGGAAACAATGTCTCTATTGTTTTATAGTGAGTTGAACCACTTCCTCTGGATATAGATGTGTCCTGAGCCGTCCAGAGTGATGCTCTGTAACTCCGTACTGAAAACTGAAGTCTGTTAACTTCAGATCATATCTCTGGAGTCATGTGATCAATCTATCCTTTTTAGGGAAAGATTCAGTTATGACTTTATTCTCGTAATATTACAACTTTATTCTCGTAAAGTTATGACTTTTCTTTTCTATACTGTGTTGGATTATATATATATTTTATATATATATATATAGACGTAGGCAAAGTTGTTGGTAACGTTCCGTTAAAGAGAGAAAAACCCACAATGGTCACTGAAATAACTTGAAACTGACAAAAGTAATAATAAATAAAAATTTACTGAAAATGAACTAATGAAAATCAGCTGTTGTTTTTGAATTGTGGTTCAACAGAATCATTTTAAAAAACAAACTGATGAAACTGGCCTAGACAAAAATGATGGTAGCCCTAGAAAAGATGTAAAATAATGTGACCATAGGGACATGTTAAACTAAGGTGTGTCCTGTAAATAGCATCACAGGTATCTTCAAACTTGTAATCAGTCAGTCTGCCTATTTAAAGGGTGAAAAGTAGTCACTGTGCTGTTTGGTGTCATGGTGTGTACCACACTGAACATGGACCACAGAAAGCTAAGGAGAGAGTTGTCTCAGGAGATGAGAAAGAACATTATAGACCTTCATGTTAAAGGTAAAGGCTATAAGACCATCTCCAAGCAGCTTGATGTTCCTGTGACTACAGCTGCACATATTATTCAGAAGTTTAAGGTCCATGGGACTGTAGCCAACCTCCCTGGACGTGGCCGCAAGAGGAACATTGATGACATATTGTAGAGACGGATAATACGAATGGTAACCAAAGAGCCCAGAACAACTTCCAAAGAGATTAGAGGTGAACTCCAAGGTCAAGGTACATCAGTGTCAGATCGCACCATCCGTCGCTGTTTGAGCCAAAGTGGACTTAATGGAAGACAACCGAGGAGGACACCAAATCATAAAGAAGCGAGACTGGAATTTTCCAAAATGCATATTGACAAGCCACAAAGCTTCTGGGAGAATGTCCTTTGGACAGATGAGACAAAACTGGAGCTTTTTGGCAAGTCACATCAGCTCTATGTTCACAGACGAAGAGATGAAGCATCCAAAGAAAAGAACACTGTACCTAATGTGAAACATGGAGGAGGCTCGGTTATGTTATGGGGCTGCTTTGCTGCATCTGGCACAGGGTGTCTTGAATCTGTGCAGGGTGCAATGAAATCTCAAGACTATCAAGGCATTCTGGAGCGAAATGTGCTGCCCAGTGTCAGAAAGCTTGGTCTCAGTTGCAGGTCATGGGTCCTCCAACAGGATAATGACCCAAAACACAGCTAAACACACCCAAGAATGGCTAAGAACTAAACATTGGACTGTTATGAAGTGGCCTTCTATGAGCCCGGATCTAAATCCTATTGAACATCTGTGGAAGGAGCTGAAACATGCAGTCTGGAGAAGGCACCCTTCAAACCTGAGACAGCTGGAGCAGTTTGCTCACGAGGAGTGGGCCAACATACCTGTCGACAGGTGCAGAAGTCTCATTGAGAGTTACAGAAATCACTTGATTGCAGTGATTGCCTCAAAAGGTTGTGCAACAAAATATTAAGTTAATGTTACCATCATTTTTGTCTAGGCCAGTTTCCTTAGTTTGTTTTTTTAAATGATTCTGCTGAACCACAATTCAAAAACAATATCTGATTTTCATTAGTTCATTTTCAGTGAATTTTTATTTATTATTACTTTTGTCAGTTTCAAGTTATTTCAGTGACCATTGTGGGTTTTTCTCTCTTTAACGGAACGTTACCAACAACTTTGCCTACGTCTGTATATAAAGAATAGTTTATGTACTTTATATGAAGTAGTTCAGTGTACTGTATGTTCTTCCATTGTGTGTGTTCTGTGCCAGGAGCCTGTAAGCCTGAGTCAGTGTGACTTCTTCTGCTGGCTTCAGACCAGAACATCCTGAAACATGAACCCCGTCCACCTCCTCTCAGTTATGTACTGGTCTCTTTTTAGAGTCTGGTACGATTCCCAGTCCGGTTTCAAGTGACGCAGACTACTTCATCATCGTATAGAGACACACTGCGAGTCAAAACATGAACGAACACCTCGTCCTGCCTGAAGGAAACGTATCTGTATCTGAGAGGTTATGGATTATTATTATTATATTATTATCTATGATCCAGTAGAACGGTCCAACACAGCGTTGAGTTCATTCTCTATATGATTCTATATGATCTCTGGTGTTTATTTAACTTCTGGACCATCATGAGTCACATCATCATCTTCAGCTGCAGTCACACTGTGGCCAACACTGTGGTGTCCCGGTGTCCTCTCACATACTGAGGACAGACATATGGACAATAGAATTCACAGCAAAATCATCTGAAGCAGCCGGTATCACGCTTCGTCTCACGCCTCGTCTCATGCTTCGTCTCACGCTTCGTCTCACGCTTCGTCTCACGCTTCATCTCACGCCTCGTCTCGAGCTTCGTCTCATGCTCATGCTTCGTCTCACGCTTCGTCCCACGCTTCGTCTCATGCTCACGCTTCGTCTCACGCTTTGTCTCACGCTTCGTCTCACGCTTCGTCTCAAGCTCATGTTTCGTCACACACTTCATCTCACGCCTCGTCTCACGCTCATGCTTCATCTCACGCTTCGTCTCTCGCTTCGTCTCACGTTTCGTCTCATGCTTCGTCTCACGCTTCGTCTCACGCTCCGTCTCATGCTCATGCTCATGCTTCGTCTCATGCTCATGCTTCGTCTCATGCTCATGCTTTGTCTCACGTTTCGTCTCACGCTTCGTCTCATGCTCATGCTTCGTCTCACGCTTCGTTTCATGCTCATGTTTCGTCTCAAGCTTCATCTCATACTCATGCTTCGTCTCACGCTCCGTCACACGCTTCATCTCAGGCTTCGTCTCATCCTTCGTCTCACGCTTCGTGTCACGCTTCATTTCAAGCTTCGTCTCACGCTTCGTCTCATGCTCATGCTTCGTCTCATGTTCACGCTTCGTCTCCGCTTCGTCTGCGCTTCGCCTCGCGCTTCCCCTCACGTGCTTCGCCTCGCGCTTTGTCTCGCGCTTCACCTCACGCTTCGCCTCACGCTTCGCCTCACGCTTCGCCTCACGCTTCGTCTCGAGCTTCGTCTCGAGCTTCGTCTCGAGCTTCGTCTCACGGTTCCCCTCACGCGCTTCGCCTCGCGCTTCGCCTCACGCTTCGCCTCGCGCTTCCCCTCACGTGCTTTGCCTCGCGCTTCGTCTCGCGCTTCGCCTCACGCTTCGTCTCGAGCTTCGTCTCACGGTTCGTCTCACGTTTCGTCTCACGCTTCGTCTCACGCTTCATCTCACGTGTCTCTACAGTTACAGGTTCTGAGATTCTCCATCTGGTTGGAGGATTTGATGACGTTGCAGCTGTCGGACCAACAGGAGCAGATGAAGCCAGCATCACTCTGGTTACAGAACATCGTGCAGCTATGAGAACCACAAGGCGGATCGGGCAGCGCTGTCATGATCTACCCATCATGCCTCAGTGGAAACCGGGGAACGCGACAGCAACTTGAATGCAGCTTGTTAGAGTGGAGTATATGACATGCCGGTGATAGTAGAGGATCACCAGCTTCAGACAGAGTTACAGGATCAGACACTAAGCAAACATCACAGTTATAGCAGATGGGCGGAGAGGCTTCGGTTCCACTGAAAGGTCCAGCAGCCGGCGGGATGAGTCTCATGAGGGTCACGTTTCAGTGAGACCAGCAGACCAATCAATCGATTGATCAAGAAAATAATCATCAGCTTAATCCATAGTGAATAAAATCATTAGTTAATAGTTCAAAATTAACTCCGCCTCAACCAACAGTAAAATCCTGCTTAATGCATGACTAATAATAATAATAATAATATAGTACAACTAATCACAGGGGCCATTTTTATGCATTGACTACTTTTACTTTTAATACTTGTACTACATTTTCCTGATACTTGCGTACTTTTACTTCAGTAAGGTTTTCAATGTGGGATGTATCTTTACAGTGTGGTATCAGTACTTTAACTTAAAGGATGTGAGTACTCCCTCCACCACTGCAGCCGCCTGATGTTGTACTACATGCATGAAAAGTATTATATAGTATTATATTAGTAGTATTAAATATTAAACAGTTTGATAACTGGAGGAGTTACTTGAATCAACAGGAGATGAAAGCAGGAAGAGACAATGATGGTGCTCGTGTCTCTTCTTCAGTAAGAAATGGACCAGTGCTGCCACCCGGTGGTCATGTGATGACAGTTACTGTTTAAACAGCTGCTTCCATACTCATCCATCACTCAAACAGTCACACGACTACCAAACTGTATTTTCTTCATATTACAACATGTGATTCATTTTAATAACCAACTACACAAAATGATTTGAAAAAAACACCTTTAATAGAACAAGCACACAATATCCACCCCGTGGCATCAGTTCCTGGAACAGCAGGAAAACACAGAAAAACACCAGCTGACTAAAAAGGAGATTGCTGCAACCAGATCCAATATTTAAATAAAATGTAGATTCAGTTGTGCAAATTAAAAACTTGCTAAGAACACATTTGAAAAGAAATATTCATGCATGCATAATAATAGCCCGAACATTAAGCTTTTATATGAATGATAAGTAAACACACATTATTATGGCTTATAACCCGGACCACGGGAAGGTGTTAGGAGTTCTAAAACTGGGACCGAGGTTGTTGGTGGGCCTCGTCTCCGGTCTGCAGAGACACAAGACAGAACAGGTCAAGGTTTAAAGAACACGTGCAGAAATGAGAGATGAAGAGCTGAAGATGAAGAGATGAAGATGAAGAGCTGAAGATGAAGAGCTGCAGATGAAGAGCTGCAGATGAAGAGCTGCAGATGAAGAGCTGCAGATGAAGAGCTGAAGATGAAGAGTTGAAGAGCTGAAGATGAAGAGCTGAAGATGAAGAGCTGCAGATGAAGAGCTGAAGATGAAGAGCTGCAGATGAAGAGCTGAAGATGAAGAGCTGAAGATGAAGAGCTGCAGATGAAGAGCTGCAGATGAAGAGCTGAAGCCGACACTTACTCTCCGTTCAGGACGGTGTTCACACCCCAGACGAACGGCGCAGCATCATCATCAGCCTCTGCAAGAAAAAACACTTCAGTTACCTTCACAGACACACTTCATGTGTTCAAAGTTCAGAGTGTAGAAGAATAGCACTTACATAATAATACTAATGCTAATAATTCAGACTCAAGCACTGAGTGTGACTTTAAAAGCACATAAATACACAAATACTACTCATGTCTGTACGCTAAATATGAAGCAGGCGACGGTTAGCTTAGCATAAAGACGATAGCCCGGCTCTGGACAAAGCAAGGTTAGAATATTCTTTAATTATCATTTCTTTTTTAATTTTAGTTTTCAGAGTGTGTTTTCTAGTTTTAGATTAGTTTTTGTTCGGGTCTATAAAGCTATAATATCTCAGAAGTATGTAGTCAAATATACACACACACACATATACACTCACCGGCCACTTTATTAGGCACACCTGTTCAATTGTTTGTTAACACAAATAGCTAATCAGCCAATCACATGGCAGCAACTCAACGCATTACGTCATCTAGACGTGGTGAAGACGACTTGCTGAAGTTCAAACCGAGCATCAGAATGGGGAAGAAAGGGGATTCAAGTGACTTTGAACGTGGCATGGTTGTTGGTGCCAGACGGGCTGGTCTGAGTATTAAACTGCTGATCTACTGGGATTTTCACCACAACCATCTCTAGGGTTTACAGAGAATGGTCCCAACAAGAGAACATATCCAGTGAGCGGGGGTTGTGTGGACGGAAATGCCTCGTTGATGTCAGAGGTCAGAGGAGAATGGGCAGAGTGGTTGGAGATGATAGAAAGGCAACAGTAACTCAAATAACCACTCGTTACAACCAAGGTATGCAGAATACCATCTCTGAACGCACAACACGTCCAACCTTGAAGCAGATGAAGACCACCCGGTACTAGCAAGGTGTACCTAATAAAGTGGCCGGTGAGTGTATATACACATGGTTGGAGATCTGTAGGAATGGCCAAAATGTTTAATCTCAATAGCAGCAGAGCGCCGTCTCCCAGATTGTGAAATCCATTCAATTTCTGTGGTTGGATGTCATGAGTTATTTTATTGGTTGTTTTTTTTTACCCAGCTCAGTTTTTCTTAAAGTATATTGTTTTTATTTTGTTTCCTATAATCCCTGTTCCACCTACCATCCCCTCTAAAGCTCAATAATTAACTCATCATATCTACAAATCAAAGTTATTAGTAATACCTTTGTCCCAGTCCTCAGACGTGTCCGGGTTCACCCAGGTACTGACCGGGACCTGCCACTGACAATGTCCAGCTGTGCTTCCAGCTGTGAACAGAGCAGTTAGGGTCAGAAACACCGCATGCACGCGTTGACTCTGCGGGGGGGAAAGAAGAGACGATAAACGTCATCTCACCTTCTTCAGTGTCCACAGATATTCTGTCCTCACAGGTCTCCGTGTGGTAGGTCAGCTCGTGCTTGGGGACGAGGTGGCGAGCGTTAAACGGGCACGTTTTCAGCTCTCTGGCCAGTTTTGGATGATTCTATATCAGTGAGAGAGAAAAGAAGATGAGTCAATGTACGGATGCTTATTTTGAAAAATGTTCTTAACTGATAACCGACCCTCGTTAACCGATTATTAATCGTTAACTGACGATGCTGCGTTCACTGTCTCCAGCTCACCGCCCAGGAGCGTTAACTTAGCAGCTATGATGCTGCGTTCACTGTCTCCAGTTCACCGTCCGGGAGCGTTAACTTAGCAGCTACGATGCTGCGTTCACTGTCTCCAGTTCACCGTCCGGGAGCGTTAACTTAGCAGCTACGATGCTGCGTTCACTGTCTCCAGTTCACCGTCCGGGAGCGTTAACTTAGCAGCTACGATGCTGCGTTCACTGTCTCCAGTTCACCGTCCGGGAGCGTTAACTTAGCAGCTACGATGCTGCGTTCACTGTCTCCAGTTCACCGTCCGGAAGCGTTAACTCAGCAGCTACGATGCTGCGTTCACTGTCTCCAGCTCACCGTCCAGGAGCGTTAACTCAGCCGCTACGATGCTGCGTGTAGTGTCGCGGACATGCAGCCACTTTCCCAGTAAAAGTCTCCAGCTCACATTTAGTTTAGTTTAGCAGGTTGTCAGCTGTGTGTCTGCCCGGATTAACTTTAGTAAGTGTCCAACAGACAGTGTGTTTGTGCTACGTTAGCAGCTCTAGCGTTGCCGGAGGCTTCGTGCTCGCCGCCGCCGCCACACGTAGTCTGAGTAACGTTAGTGAGTTTCCAACAGACCGTGTGTGTGTTGGCGGTGAGTGTGAGGTTGTTGGTGGTGTTCTAGCTGTGATCGTAGGTGTAGCAGTGTGTGGACAGTTTATTTGTCGGTGAATAAATGCTACTAAACTACAACTCCTCCGCTCCGCTCAAGAGAGCCGGAGAGACCGGAGTCGACTTCCTGTATCCTGCAACTCCGGCTCTGCCTCTTAAGGTGGACTGTTAAGGTGGACCAGCTTTTCTCCTTAAAGAGACGAGCCGCTCCTCTGAGCCGCTCAGCTTTTGAGTTCATTATTAACATTTCTTTTAACCGTTTTAACCGATAGCGCTAATCGGTTAAAATGCTTAATGTGGGTTAGCGGTTAAACGGTTAATTATGGACATCCCTAAATCAATGTAAATCCACCATCTTTTTCACCACACATACCTGCTGCTATAAACAAGCAGCTCAACTCACCTTCCTGCACTTTATGAGATGGTACGGGAAGCGGCAGGCCCGGATCAGGTGGTTCTTGTCAAAAGGACACTGCAGAAGTTTGTCCGGGTCACAGTTTCCTTTTTCATCTTTAAAGTCAGAGAAGAACAAATTAACACATTTCACCACTTTTTAACCTTCAGGAGAGGATTACTGAAGAATATCTGTTCACTAGTTATTACCGGTGTCTTCTGCTAGCTGAGCTCTCTCAGCAGCAGCGGTGGTGCAGGGACCGCTGCTGCTTCCAAATTTGATGGTGGTCGCCATCTCTCGCTGGGATTTACTGGAGACTGACCGACTGGAGACTCGCCGACTGGAGAGACTGACCGACTGGAGACTCGCCGACTGGAGAGACTGACCGACTCGAAAGTAAAAACCAAACACTGCAGACAGAGATGGAAACATATAGGGAGAAGTTTCTAGATGCACATGCAGCATTTAAAAGCTGCAGAACCGTGACGACCAGGATTCTGTCCACACGTCTCTCAACAGGTGATCCAGATCATCATCATCATCATCATCACCTGGAAGTGCTGCAGGCAACACTTGATCACACCTGGTTCTTTAGTCCCACTTCAATGTTAAACATGAGGAGCATCTCCTCAGTGGCAGGTAAAGGTGTGTTTATCTCTAATTCACTTTATCAGCACATCTAACGTGATGTCGCAGTCGAGCTGCGTTCGGTTTAAAATGCAGCTATATTTATATTTTAAGGCTGTTTAACGTTTCTAGAAATATAAGTTGAACTCACGTTAATTAGTTAATTAATTGAATTTATTGAAAGGATAGGATAGTCCCTTGAGATGTAGCATCTGTCCTATAGACACAAATACAAAAACACATACAGACAAAACAGCATTACATAACAAACATACAGATACAGACAGCTGCTCACCATCTCCCACCCAGACCCCATCAGCCCTCTGCTGTTAGACTAGAAACACCACAATGACCACATTTAAATCAATCACATCTGCATGAAGAACAATCCCAACAGTTTGTCTTCAGATTGTATGTAGCACAAATAAACTGAGGATCATAAAGTACACACAAATGAAAAACATGAACAGGTTTTAAGATGAGAAAATAAAGATGTCCTGAAGCAACAGAAAGAGGAAATAGACCAGAGGAAGAGGAAATAGACCAGAGGAAGAGGAAGAGGAAGAGGAAGAGGAAGAGGAAGAGGTAATAGACCAGAGGAAGAGGAAGAGGAAGAGGTAATAGACCAGAGGAAGAGGAAGAGGAAGAGGAAGAGGTAATAGACCAGAGGAAGAGGAAGAGGAAGAGGAAGAGGTAATAGACCAGAGGAAGAGGAAATAGACCAGAGGAAGAGGAAGAGGAAGAGGAAGAGGAAGAGGTAATAGACCAGAGGAAGAGGAAGAGGAAGAGGAAATAGACCAGAGGAAGAGGAAGAGGAAGAGGAAGAGGAAGAGGAAATAGACCAGAGGAAGAGGAGATAGACCAGAGGAAGAGGAGATAGACCAGAGGAAGAGGAGATAGACCAGAGGAAGAGGAGATAGACCAGAGGAAGAGGAGATAGACCAGAGGAAGAGGAAGAGGAGTCCAGTCTGATGGAGATTTGTATTGGAATGACCTGCCTCCAACTTCTTTGACAATTCTTGGGACAAAGAAAAAGGGGTGTTATGTCTGAGTGAACTGGAACCAAAAGCTGTTTCAAACAGGAAGGACAGTTAAAACAAAGACTTTGATGAAGTGCAGGTGAAAGTCCTTCAGGAGTTCAGCTGCAACCAATGAAGTGATTAACACATGAACCAATCAAGTGATTAACACATGAACCAATCAAGTGATTAACACATGAACCAATCAAGTGATTAACACATGAACCAATCAAGTGATTAACACATGAACCAATGAAGTGATTAACACATGAACCAATCAAGTGATTAACACATGAACCAATGAAGTGATTAACACATGAACCAATCAAGTGATTAACACATGAACCAATGAAGTGATTAACACATGAACCAATCAAGTGATTAACACATGAACCAATGAAGTGATTAACACATGAACCAACGTCGAGTTCTATAAGACATACACATCTATCAGCATTACGGGCCTAAGATACGTGTCAGAGGTGTTTTGATAGACGATGTTAGTTAATTAGTTAATGATCAAAGTTTACCTGCAGACAAAGTTTGGCTGTTAGCGGAAGTCCAGCATGTGTCCAAAGAATGACTTCCGTTTGTCAATAATTCAGATTACCGTAAATAACTGAAGTTACGTTACGTGTCTGAAATACTAAAGTTAACTTTTATGAAGTTTTAAACACCTGTTTTTGAATGCAGTCAGTTTAAAACGCAGAAAACTACTTTTAATGGACCTTTTGTTTCTTCGTTCCTGCTCAGGCGCTCCGCACGGACTGCTTTTAGCGAACACCGCTAAGTACGTCACTTCCGCTTCGAGCAAAAACAGCTTCCTGTTTAAATCTGAGTAAAAACTACAAACTACAAACTACAAACTGCTTCAAATTAACCTGAAAATCTAATATGTTTATATGTTATATGTTATATGTTTAATATTTATATGTTTATACTTATATTTCCAACGTAATGTGCTGTAGTGGAAGAATTATTAAAATAATTTACTCAAGTAGAAACAGCAATATGAAAGCAAAAGTAGAGAAGTAAAAGTACTCATTTAGCAGAATAATCCGTTTTATATTATTATTATTATTATTATTATTGCTCTATTAGTATGTAAGTGATACTTTAATTCACAGCGTCAACTGTTAATAAGATTGCATTGTTATTGTGAGAAGCTGGCTGCATGTTTAACTCTTATTGGACCATTAATTACAGTAAAATCTGCAGCGTTCAACAGTCAGGCTGCTGAGGTTAACATATGACTGTAATATTTATCTGCCTGTGCATTGCCTATACCGATTTATAATCCTATTATTAGTGCAGATATTATAATATAATGTAATATAGTAATATAATATAATAATATAATGTAATATAGTAATATAGTAATATAATATAATATAATATAATAATATAATAATAATATAATATAATAATATAATGTAATATAGTACAATAATAATAATGATAATAATAATAATAATATGATATATAATGTAATATACGGTAACTGAACTTCGTCTTTCCCGTGTATCAGCATCATTACGGTAACTGAACTTTTGTCTTGCCCGTGTATCAGCGTCATTACGGTAACTGAACTTTTGTCTTGCCCGTGTATCAGCATCATTACGGTAACTGAACTTTTGTCTTGCCCGTGTATCAGCGTCATTACGGTAACTGAACTTTTGTCTTGCCCGTGTATCAGCGTCATTACGGTAACTGAACTTTTGTCTTGCCCGTGTATCAGCATCATTACGGTAACTGAACTTTTGTCTTGCCCGTGTATCAGCGTCATTACGGTAACTGAACTTTTGTCTTGCCCGTGTATCAGCATCATTACGGTAACTGAACTTTTGTCTTGCCCGTGTATCAGCGTCATTACGGTAACTGAACTTTTGTCTTGCCCGTGTATCAGCATCATTACGGTAACTGAACTTTTGTCTTGCCCGTGTATCAGCGTCATTACGGTAACTGAACTTTTGTCTTGCCCGTGTATCAGCATCATTACGGTAACTGAACTTTTGTCTTGCCCGTGTATCAGCGTCATTACGGTGACGTCAGCGGAAGTCCCCTGTCCGGTCCAACATGGCGCTGGTCTGCTGTGTGTCTTTGACCCGGTTCTGGTCCTGCTCTCTGAGGACAAACACCAGAACCACCGGCCTCTACTCTCCTTATGTGTCCTGTCAGTCCAGGTATTTTACATCTAGTTGTTGTCTCTGTCTTATTGTCTTATTGTCTTATTGTCTCTGTTTGACTCCAGTGTCTCTAACTATGACTATCCAGCTGTGCGTCTCAGCAGCACATCAGGATGATTCTAACTATGACTATCCAGCTGTGTGTCTCAGCAGCACATCAGGATGATTCTAACTATGACTATCCAGCTGTGCGTCTCAGCAGCACATCAGGATGATTCTAACTATGACTATCCAGCTGTGTGTCTCAGCAGCACATCAGGATGGTTCACCGGTTCTGTTTGATAGAACCATTATAGCAGAGATGTCAGGTTCAGGAGGGCTGATGGAGAACCAGTTGTCCTCTTGTGTTTAGCTGCTGGTTCTCTGTTGTGTCTTTGGAGCATTATTATTTAATACATATATCAACATGCTGAGCATCGAGCTGGACTTCTTATTAATCCCTGTGTGATATTTAAAAAGATGTTATGAATTAAGGTAAATGATATTCTGACTTCTGATATTTGCATGTATGTATGTATTATATATATATATATATATATAATATATATATATATATATATATATAAATATATAATATGTATGTATTATATATATATATATATATATATATATATATAATACATATTATATATTTATATATATATATATATAATATATAATATGTATTATATATATATATATATATATATATATATAAATATATAATATGTATTATATATATATATATATATATATATATATATAATACATATATATAATATATTTATATATATATATATATAATATACATATTATATATTTATATATATATAGTAGCAAGTGCAGAAATATTAAGCCCAAATGTTATTATTCTCATTACTTAAAAGAATTCCTCTAGTAAAAGCAAGAAAGATTTATTGGAAATATCTTGTTTATTATTGTTTTGATGTATGCCACTCCTTGGACTATATATATATATATATATATATATATATACACCCCTTATCTTTAATTTTTTATAATTTGTATTTATTTTTTAAATTTTCATCACAAACAGACAAAAAAAAAATAAAAACAGAAAAGTTATATCTACAGACAAACATACCAACCCCACATACAGGATAATACATTTAAATAAATAAATAAAATTAAATAATACTTATAAAAAAAAGAAAAAAAGACAAGCACCACAGAACACCTTATTTTTAATTTAATTATATTATGTTTCATTCATTCAAACCTTTATTTAATCAGGTAAGTCCCACTGAGATCTGAGTACATAAGTGTATAAATAGAACATCAAGCAAACCATTAAAACATATACAATATCAATTGTGAAAATTACAATAATATATTATAATAAAAGTAAAACAACACTAGTCAATTAAACAAGTTAGAAATTAGTCAGGATTTTGACTTTAGATTTGTGAATTGAGTCTTTGAAACCAGGATATCAAACTATGCTGCAGTTCATTCCACATGTATAATAATAATAATCTTTATTTATATGAAATGATTCTTTGTTCTACACACACGTACGACGGCACAAAGAATGTAGAAACAGTCCTGTGAGCGGTGTTATACGCTCCACCTCTCCAGCCATGTGACGTCAAATACGAGTTTATATATATACAGTATATAATAAGCAATATTCATAGGAGAAGCCCTTTTATAAATCAATAAATAAAACCACATGCTGGTCTGTTGGAATAGAAAGAAACAGTTCTAATGGCAGACAGACGGCATCCGGTGTGTTCGTTAATGTGTGGTCAATAAAAAGAGATGATTTCTGTCCTTTTCCTCCGTTTTAGTTCCAGATGTTTTAGTCGGAGTGAAGTTGTTGACTTTCAGCTGTTGTCCTCTGCAGGCCGGCCCTGTGCAGACACTACTCTTCGTCCAACGTTAGACGAGGTCTCGGTCGATACATCTCCTCCAGGCTCCAGAAGGTCAACACCAGATATGAAGGTTTCCTCAGACGGCGGTTTCCACGCTTCTATCAGCTCTACCACACCTTTGTGGAAGGTGAGATCAGCTGTTAGCTCACCTCTGATACCTCGTCAGGTTCTCTCTGGATAGTTCTGCTGCTCGTACCTCTGACACCTCGTCAGGTTCTCTCTGGAGGTTTCTGCTGCTCGTACCTCTGACACCACGTCAGGTTCTCTCTGGAGGTTTCTGCTGCTCGTACCTCTGACACCACGTCAGGTTCTCTCTGGAGGTTTCTGCTGCTCGTACCTCTGACACCACGTCAGGTTCTCTCTGGAGGTTTCTGCTGCTCGTACCTCTGACACCACGTCAGGTTCTCTCTGGAGGTTTCTGCTGCTCGTACCTCTGACACCACGTCAGGTTCTCTCTGGAGGTTTCTGCTGCTCGTACCTCTGACACCACGTCAGGTTCTCTCTGGAGGTTTCTGCTGCTCGTACCTCTGACACCACGTCAGGTTCTCTCTGGAGGTTTCTGCTGCTCGTACCTCTGACACCACGTCAGGTTCTCTCTGGAGGTTTCTGCTGCTCGTACCTCTGACACCACGTCAGGTTCTCTCTGGAGGTTTCTGCTGCTCGTACCTCTGACACCACGTCAGGTTCTCTCTGGAGGTTTCTGCTGCTCGTATAGCTGCAGGTTTTTAACAATAATTAAAGTTCAAAAGTAGAAAAATGAATCTGAATGGAGTTCAGGCTGTAGAATGAAATGAAGTTTAGAAACGGGAGCACAATGTTCACTCTCTTCTTATATTTCTATATTTCTATAACTCTACAGTTGTCCCGTGTGTTGCTCTACATGTTTCAACCTTGTGTTGTTTGTGTCGTCTGAACGTTGCATCATCCCCCTCACACAGTTTATATCATTACAGGATTCAAGCTGCTGTTCCGCGATGCCAAAGAGGTGCAGAGGATCAAATCCAGGATGTTCTCTGACGGAGTGCAGTTCAAGGATTTATCCTACAGAGAGATGGAGAAGCTCCGACAGGTGGGTCTCCTCCTCCACCAATAGTCATATCCAGAATACCCTCACCTTTATTTATATATATATATATCTATATCTATATCTCCTCATGAGTCTTTAGTATTTTCCAGCTCTGTAATGTTTATTATCTCTCAGCAGCTTCTCTTTCTCTACATGTGTTTGTCAGTTTCGTAGAGACGTGCTGAAGGCCGTCCCGCTGGTGGTCATATCCATCCCTCCCTTCGCCAACTACCTGGTGTTCCTCCTGATGTGAGTTACTCTGAAATATTCACCTTATATATATAATATCTATCTAGTTAACCATCCCTCCTCTCTCTGCCACCGTCCCCTCCCCTCCCGTCCACCACCAGGTACTTCTTCCCCCGCCAGCTCCTCATCCCTCATTTCTGGACTCCCAAGCAGCAGCTGGAGTTTCGGGCGTTGTACCATTCCCTCCGGGCCCGGCACCACCGGCCGGTGCTCAAAGGGCTCGAGAGCACGAGCCAACGGGTCAAAGACCGCCAGCTCCAGAGTTCCCTCAAGGACCTGTGTGCTAAAGTAAGAGGTTCTGATCCAGAGTCAGTGTATTACTACAGTAGATGGAGGTTAAAGGGAGAGTTCAGGTGTTTCTCAGTGTGGTTCTATGAGGTTCTGATCCGTTAAAGTTGGCCTAACAGATGTTTTGTGTATTTTCAGGTGCAGAGTGGAGCGACGCCTGAAGTCAGTGAGATCCTGGCGGTTCGGCGCCTTTTTTCTGGACCTCCTCTGGGTATACACAGGATGAGCGTGAATCAGAAGGTCAGTAACGTCCTGAACCTGAACACCTCTTGAATATATATATTATATATATATTATATATATATATGTATATATATATATTATATATATATAAAACCCTAATCCTTTATATATATATATAAATATACCCTCTCTGTCTTCACGGCCAATCAGAGACGCGTCAGCCCGCTGCTCTTCCTGACGCCGCGCCTCCCGGGTTTCCTGATTGGTCGGCGTCTGAACAGCCACGGCCTGGAGCTGCTCCAGCTGGACCGCGCCCTCAGCCGACTCGGCGCTCATCAGCTGAGTGAGCCCGAACTCCGACAGGTCAGTGACGTTGTGTACGCCGTGATGACGCTACGCCGCGATGACGCTACGCCGTGATGAACGCCGGGTGTTCCTCGTTCAGCTGCGTCACTAAGACGTCACGTTCTTCTCTTCCAGGCTTGTTATCTCCGCGGGCTCAATTCGTCCGGTCTCAGCGTGGGTCAGCACCGTGAGTGGTTGTCTCGCTGGCTCCAGGTGTCCTCCTCTCTCAAAGGTAGGAGGACTTCCTGTTCACACGTTCAGTGCTGTTGAACTCTTCCTTTAACCCTTCCTATTCTAAAGTTTAATAATGTTGAACTCTTCCTTTAACCCTTCTAGTCTAGTTTAATAATGTTGAACTCTTCCTTTAACCCTTCCTATTCTAAAGTTTAATAATGTTGAACTCTTCCTTTAACCCTTCTAGTCTAGTTTAATAATGTTGAACTCTTCCTTTAACCCTTCTAGTCTAGTTTAATAATGTTGAACTCTTCCTTTAACCCTTCTAGTCTAGTTTAATAATGTTGAACTCTACCTTTAACCCTTCTAGTCTAAAGTTTAATAATGTTGAACTCTTCCTTTAACCCTTCTAGTCTAGTTTAATAATGTTGAACTCTTCCTTTAACCCTTCTAGTCTAAAGTTTAATAATGTTGAACTCTACCTTTAACCCTTCTAGTCTAGTTTAATAATGTTGAACTCTTCCTTTAACCCTTCTAGTCTAGTTTAATAATGTTGAACTCTACCTTTAACCCTTCTAGTCTAGTTTAATAATGTTGAACTCTTCCTTTAACCCTTCTAGTCTAGTTTAATAATGTTGAACTCTTCCTTTAACCCTTCTAGTCTAAAGTTTAATAATGTTGAACTCTTCCTTTAACCCTTCTAGTCTAGTTTAATAATGTTGAACTCTTCCTTTAACCCTTCTAGTCTAGTTTAATAATGTTGAACTCTTCCTTTAACCCTTCTAGCCTAAAGTTTAATAATGTTGAACTCTTCCTTTAACCCTTCTAGTCTAGTTTAATAATGTTGAACTCTTCCTTTAACCCTTCTAGTCTAGTTTAATAATGTTGAACTCTACCTTTAACCCTTCTAGTCTAAAGTTTAATAATGTTGAACTCTTCCTTTAACCCTTCTAGTCTAGTTTAATAATGTTGAACTCTACCTTTAACCCTTCTAGTCTAAAGTTTAATAATGTTGAACTCTTCCTTTAACCCTTCTAGTCTAGTTTAATAATGTTGAACTCTTCCTTTAACCCTTCTAGTCTAGTTTAATAATGTTGAACTCTTCCTTTAACCCTTCTAGTCTAGTTTAATAATGTTGAACTCTTCCTTTAACCCTTCTAGTCTAGTTTAATAATGTTGAACTCTTCCTTTAACCCTTCTAGTCTAAAGTTTAATAATGTTGAACTCTACCTTTAACCCTTCTAGTCTAAAGTTTAATAATGTTGAACTCTACCTTTAACCCTTCTAGTCTAGTTTAATAATGTTGAACTCTTCCTTTAACCCTTCTAGTCTAGTTTAATAATGTTGAACTCTTCCTTTAACCCTTCTAGTCTAGTTTAATAATGTTGAACTCTTCCTTTAACCCTTCTAGTCTAGTTTAATAATGTTGAACTCTTCCTTTAACCCTTCTAGTCTAAAGTTTAATAATGTTGAACTCTACCTTTAACCCTTCTAGTCTAAAGTTTAATAATGTTGAACTCTACCTTTAACCCTTCTAGTCTAGTTTAATAATGTTGAACTCTTCCTTTAACCCTTCTAGTCTAGTTTAATAATGTTGAACTCTTCCTTTAACCCTTCTAGTCTAAAGTTTAATAATGTTGAACTCTACCTTTAACCCTTCTAGTCTAAAGTTTAATAATGTTGAACTCTACCTTTAACCCTTCTAGTCTAGTTTAATAATGTTGAACTCTTCCTTTAACCCTTCTAGTCTAGTTTAATAATGTTGAACTCTTCCTTTAACCCTTCTAGTCTAGTTTAATAATGTTGAACTCTTCCTTTAACCCTTCTAGTCTAGTTTAATAATGTTGAACTCTACCTTTAACCCTTCTAGTTTAATAATGTTGAACTCTTCCTTTAACCCTTCTAGCCTAAAGTTTAATAATGTTGAACTCTTCCTTTAACCCTTCTAGTCTAGTTTAATAATGTTGAACTCTTCCTTTAACCCTTCTAGTCTAGTTTAATAATGTTGAACTCTACCTTTAACCCTTCTAGTCTAAAGTTTAATAATGTTGAACTCTTCCTTTAACCCTTCTAGTCTAGTTTAATAATGTTGAACTCTTCCTTTAACCCTTCTAGTCTAGTTTAATAATGTTGAACTCTTCCTTTAACCCTTCTAGTCTAGTTTAATAATGTTGAACTCTTCCTTTAACCCTTCTAGTCTAAAGTTTAATAATGTTGAACTCTACCTTTAACCCTTCTAGTCTAGTTTAATAATGTTGAACTCTACCTTTAACCCTTCTAGTCTAGTTTAATAATGTTGAACTCTTCCTTTAACCCTTCTAGTCTAGTTTAATAATGTTGAACTCTACCTTTAACCCTTCTAGTCTAAAGTTTAATAATGTTGAACTCTACCTTTAACCCTTCTAGTCTAAAGTTTAATAATGTTGAACTCTACCTTTAACCCTTCTAGTCTAAAGTTTAATAATGTTGAACTCTTCCTTTAACCCTTCTAGTCTAGTTTAATAATGTTGAACTCTTCCTTTAACCCTTCTAGTCTAGTTTAATAATGTTGAACTCTTCCTTTAACCCTTCTAGTCTAAAGTTTAATAATGTTGAACTCTTCCTTTAACCCTTCTAGTCTAGTTTAATAATGTTGAACTCTTCCTTTAACCCTTCTAGTCTAAAGTTTAATAATGTTGAACTCTACCTTTAACCCTTCTAGTCTAGTTTAATAATGTTGAACTCTACCTTTAACCCTTCTAGTCTAGTTTAATAATGTTGAACTCTTCCTTTAACCCTTCTAGTCTAAAGTTTAATAATGTTGAACTCTACCTTTAACCCTTCTAGTCTAGTTTAATAATGTTGAACTCTTCCTTTAACCCTTCTAGTCTAAAGTTTAATAATGTTGAACTCTTCCTTTAACCCTTCTAGTCTAAAGTTTAATAATGTTGAACTCTACCTTTAACCCTTCTAGTCTAAAGTTTAATAATGTTGAACTCTTCCTTTAACCCTTCTAGTCTAGTTTAATAATGTTGAACTCTACCTTTAACCCTTCTAGTCTAAAGTTTAATAATGTTGAACTCTTCCTTTAACCCTTCTAGTCTAGTTTAATAATGTTGAACTCTTCCTTTAACCCTTCTAGTCTAAAGTTTAATAATGTTGAACTCTACCTTTAACCCTTCTAGTCTAGTTTAATAATGTTGAACTCTTCCTTTAACCCTTCTAGTCTAAAGTTTAATAATGTTGAACTCTTCCTTTAACCCTTCTAGTCTAGTTTAATAATGTTGAACTCTTCCTTTAACCCTTCTAGTCTAAAGTTTAATAATGTTGAACTCTTCCTTTAACCCTTCTAGTCTAAAGTTTAATAATGTTGAACTCTTCCTTTAACCCTTCTAGTCTAGTTTAATAATGTTGAACTCTTCCTTTAACCCTTCTAGTCTAAAGTTTAATAATGTTGAACTCTTCCTTTAACCCTTCTAGTCTAGTTTAATAATGTTGAACTCTTCCTTTAACCCTTCTAGTCTAGTTTAATAATGTTGAACTCTTCCTTTAACCCTTCTAGTCTAGTTTAATAATGTTGAACTCTTCCTTTAACCCTTCTAGTCTAGTTTAATAATGTTGAACTCTACCTTTAACCCTTCTAGTCTAAAGTTTAATAATGTTGAACTCTTCCTTTAACCCTTCTAGTCTAGTTTAATAATGTTGAACTCTTCCTTTAACCCTTCTAGTCTAGTTTAATAATGTTGAACTCTTCCTTTAACCCTTCTAGTCTAGTTTAATAATGTTGAACTCTTCCTTTAACCCTTCTAGTCTAGTTTAATAATGTTGAACTCTTCCTTTAACCCTTCTAGTCTAGTTTAATAATGTTGAACTCTACCTTTAACCCTTCTAGTCTAGTTTAATAATGTTGAACTCTTCCTTTAACCCTTCTAGTCTAGTTTAATAATGTTGAACTCTTCCTTTAACCCTTCTAGTCTAGTTTAATAATGTTGAACTCTTCCTTTAACCCTTCTAGTCTAGTTTAATAATGTTGAACTCTACCTTTAACCCTTCTAGTCTAGTTTAATAATGTTGAACTCTTCCTTTAACCCTTCTAGTCTAGTTTAATAATGTTGAACTCTTCCTTTAACCCTTCTAGTCTAGTTTAATAATGTTGAACTCTTCCTTTAACCCTTCTAGTCTAAAGTTTAATAATGTTGAACTCTTCCTTTAACCCTTCTAGTCTAGTTTAATAATGTTGAACTCTTCCTTTAACCCTTCTAGTCTAGTTTAATAATGTTGAACTCTTCCTTTAACCCTTCTAGTCTAGTTTAATAATGTTGAACTCTTCCTTTAACCCTTCTAGTCTAAAGTTTAATAATGTTGAACTCTACCTTTAACCCTTCTAGTCTAGTTTAATAATGTTGAACTCTTCCTTTAACCCTTCTAGTCTAAAGTTTAATAATGTTGAACTCTTCCTTTAACCCTTCTAGTCTAGTTTAATAATGTTGAACTCTTCCTTTAACCCTTCTAGTCTAAAGTTTAATAATGTTGAACTCTTCCTTTAACCCTTCTAGTCTAGTTTAATAATGTTGAACTCTTCCTTTAACCCTTCTAGTCTAAAGTTTAATAATGTTGAACTCTTCCTTTAACCCTTCTAGTCTAGTTTAATAATGTTGAACTCTACCTTTAACCCTTCTAGTCTAAAGTTTAATAATGTTGAACTCTTCCTTTAACCCTTCTAGTCTAGTTTAATAATGTTGAACTCTTCCTTTAACCCTTCTAGTCTAGTTTAATAATGTTGAACTCTTCCTTTAACCCTTCTAGTCTAGTTTAATAATGTTGAACTCTACCTTTAACCCTTCTAGTCTAGTTTAATAATGTTGAACTCTTCCTTTAACCCTTCTAGTCTAGTTTAATAATGTTGAACTCTTCCTTTAACCCTTCTAGTCTAAAGTTTAATAATGTTGAACTCTACCTTTAACCCTTCTAGTCTAGTTTAATAATGTTGAACTCTTCCTTTAACCCTTCTAGTCTAGTTTAATAATGTTGAACTCTTCCTTTAACCCTTCTAGTCTAAAGTTTAATAATGTTGAACTCTTCCTTTAACCCTTCTAGTCTAAAGTTTAATAATGTTGAACTCTTCCTTTAACCCTTCTAGTCTAGTTTAATAATGTTGAACTCTTCCTTTAACCCTTCTAGTCTAGTTTAATAATGTTGAACTCTTCCTTTAACCCTTCTAGTCTAAAGTTTAATAATGTTGAACTCTTCCTTTAACCCTTCTAGTCTAGTTTAATAATGTTGAACTTTTCCTTTAACCCTTCTAGTCTAGTTTAATAATGTTGAACTCTTCCTTTAACCCTTCTAGTCTAGTTTAATAATGTTGAACTCTTCCTTTAACCCTTCTAGTCTAAAGTTTAATAATGTTGAACTCTTCCTTTAACCCTTCTAGTCTAAAGTTTAATAATGTTGAACTCTTCCTTTAACCCTTCTAGTCTAGTTTAATAATGTTGAACTCTTCCTTTAACCCTTCTAGTCTAGTTTAATAATGTTGAACTCTTCCTTTAACCCTTCTAGTCTAGTTTAATAATGTTGAACTCTTCCTTTAACCCTTCTAGTCTAAAGTTTAATAATGTTGAACTCTACCTTTAACCCTTCTAGTCTAAAGTTTAATAATGTTGAACTCTTCCTTTAACCCTTCTAGTCTAGTTTAATAATGTTGAACTCTTCCTTTAACCCTTCTAGTCTAAAGTTTAATAATGTTGAACTCTTCCTTTAACCCTTCTAGTCTAGTTTAATAATGTTGAACTCTTCCTTTAACCCTTCTAGTCTAGTTTAATAATGTTGAACTCTTCCTTTAACCCTTCTAGTCTAGTTTAATAATGTTGAACTCTTCCTTTAACCCTTCTAGTCTAGTTTAATAATGTTGAACTCTTCCTTTAACCCTTCTAGTCTAGTTTAATAATGTTGAACTCTTCCTTTAACCCTTCTAGTCTAGTTTAATAATGTTGAACTCTTCCTTTAACCCTTCTAGTCTAGTTTAATAATGTTGAACTCTACCTTTAACCCTTCTAGTCTAGTTTAATAATGTTGAACTCTTCCTTTAACCCTTCTAGTCTAAAGTTGAATGCTGTATCTTTGCCTCTTGTGTTTATCTCCTGCAGACTCCGAGGTGTCGCTGCTCTTGCACAGCATCGTATTTCTCTCCGCCAACGCACCGAGCGGCGCCGGCCGACACTGATAGGAAGCCGGCAGCGATCTGCTTTTTGCGATTAAGTGCAGCGCGACTTCCTGAGAGTTGTCAACTTCTCCTTTTTCCCCGCAGAAGAAACATTTTAAAACTGTTCTTGGCAAAGATTACGAGATTTAAGAAAACAAAGAAATGTCTTAGCCCCCCCAAAACACAAAGTAGGTTTACAGAAAAGAAAAGGATCCTGCCTTAGAACTGTCCTATTCGCCGAGTCCACACTCCGTTTACAGGATTTCATTTGGAAGATTATGTTGAATGTATTGTGTCTTTATCAGGGCAGTGGTCTGGGATTCTACTCTTTACACTTAGTTCTCATCTCCCGTCACGAGGGACCGGAATAAATTCTGATGCACTGAACTGTTGTTGAGGTAATGTGGTGATTACCTATCGCTGTATATCTAAAGCTTGTTACCATGGTTACGCTCAGGCTCATCTTTTGTTTACTTGGAAGCCAACACATCATTACACACCCCCACGGAGCCGAGCGAACGGGGAACAAAGAGGACGCTGTTTAGTTAAAGTTCAGCAGCACTTTGTG
Organism: Sebastes fasciatus; assembly: GCF_043250625.1. Lineage (NCBI taxonomy): Eukaryota > Metazoa > Chordata > Actinopteri > Perciformes > Sebastidae > Sebastes > Sebastes fasciatus. The sequence continues at coordinate 35,423,731 of NC_133802.1, read as the reverse complement.
AGCTGTTAATATTTGCCTGGTTCACATCAAACACACCCTGTAGCTCCTCTTACATTCACCTCACTTTGACCTCCGCTCTCACCTGGTTACCATGGTTACCATGACGAACGCTGGTCAGAGTCAACCGTCTTCAAGGAAGGACAATCAGTAGATCACACACAGAGGAACCGTCTAGAAGGAAAACATGTTGACGGATCTTCAATAGAGATCAGAAAATAGCCCAGTTATTATTAGAGCCCGGGCAGCGACAGCGTCGGCCAGCGAAGGCCCCGTTCAAACTGAAGTGTTCTTCTTTTTCTTAAAATGAATCGCCTTTTTGACGACCTTAACATGCTCAAAAAGCTGTAAAACTTGGCACACTTCCCAGACGAGGTGAAAAATTTGATATTTTAAGGGTTCCGGGCTCAAGGTTTGCAAAATGACTCGCTAGCGCCCCCTAGCAAATTGGAAAAATGAAGCCCCTCCTTCCGGTTTCACCTACATGTATGAAATTTGTCAGACAGATGTAAGATGTGGAGACGCAGAAAAAAGCCTCTTGGAGGTATGCCCGAAACTCAACAGGAAGTCAGCCATTTTGAATTTAATGTGCGTTTTATAGGCCGCGTACTTTAACGATCTCCTCCTACAGATTTAATCAGATCGACTTGAAATTTGGTCAGAACCATCTTAAGACCTTCAGGATGGAAAGTTATTCAAATGGTGAGTTTCCACTTAACGACCTGACCGTGGCGTGGCGGCCATTTTGAGCCATTCGCCATGAAACAGGAAGTTGTTGTAACTCGACTGTACATAGTCCGATCTGCCCCAAAGACCTCAGGCATGATGAGGCTCCAGTCCTGAGGACATTAACATGCAAAAATAGACTCATAGCCCCGCCCCAATACATTAGCCACGCCCCCTTTCATAACTCATGAACCGTATGTCTTAGTCTTCTGGCAGGCGTCATTGCGCTCAGCAGAGTTCCGTTTTCATCGTGCCTGGCTGCGTCAGTCGGCGTCCCTCCAGTACCCCCGACGCACGGGAAGGTGCGAGGGCACGTTCATCGCTGCTCACAGCTTTAATTGTGTTTGTAACTGCAATGTGTGTGTGTCAGTGGGGTTCTATGAGGTTCTGATCCATAGTCTGAAACACCTGAACAGTCCCTTAAAGATGACATTAACTTGCCCTTGTCAGGCAACACCTCAGCAGAGTTTCTCACCTCAGCAGAGTTTCATAGTTCGGGGAAACACTACGAAGAGGAAGTGTGTGTTCTTTTGGTGGTTCTCGTGTTTGTTTTGTAAAACAGGAAATGTCATTAGCTTCTAGTGCTGTTTCACAACGACTGGACCAACAACACGTGAAATATGAGTTGCAAAAGTCCTTTCTTTTCTTTTTTTTTTAATATATGATATTTGCTCTTCAGGTTTTGAATGTTGTTGCTGTGCCAATATTACTACATACAATGTAATGGAACTGTCTGGAATAAAAAGCTTTTGTGGTGCATTTACTTTCCCTGTTTGTATTTACACTTAAAATTCAGAAGTAATTTAAAGAGTCTTTAATAAAAACAGAAACCAGCAAAACATAAAACCAGATCTTCAGTCCGTTAACAGAAGAAATAAACCGTGTTAGAATTCCTCACAACCAACCAGAACAAGTGGACATTAATCATTTCTATCGTTTCCTAAGCACGTTCAGTATCAAAGCTGAGATATTAACCTATGAAAATAGAATCCAAAATCAATACAAGAGAAAATATATATTGTTCTGTGCCTTATATCTTTAAGTGTAAGATGAAAAGTTTTCCAAATGAAGCTCCCAATAAGTGCGACCTGAACCGACGCCGACTCCTCAGGTGTGAAGCTGAATCACATGACTTCGTAGCCGCTGCGGATTCCTCTCATCAGCAAGCAGGCGAACACCAGGCCCATAATCTGGAAGGGAAACAATCATGTATCATCAGATAGAAAGATATTTAACACGACAATAACACAACCACGCAAATTAACGCCACTATTTTCTTTAAGCATTCACACAACTTTAGGTTTTTTTTGTGAGTCTCCTCTTTACAGACATTTAGCCCACTTTATGATGATCAAGTCAGCACACTGACACACTGACAGCTGTTGTTGCCTGTTGGGCTGCAGTTTGACATGTTCTGATCTGAGCATCTTGTTTTATGCTAAATGCAGTACCTGTGAGGGTTTCTGGATCAATATCTGTCATTGATCTGTGTTGTTCATTAATTTACAATAATAAATATAGACATACATTTACATAAAGCAGCATATTTGTCCACTCTAGGGATGCTCATTTTGAAAAATGCTCAACTTTTGAATTAATTATTAACATTTCTTTTAACCGTTTTAACCGATAGTGTTAATCGGTTAAAATGCTTAATGTGGGTTAACGGTTAACGTGAGTGCTTGTTTATAACAGATATAAACAGTTTTTTATTTATATCCTGCAGATAAAACCACTAGATGTAACAAAGATTTAAAAGAAGAGTTAAACAGATGAAGACTATATTTCAGATGAAATCCTGTTAACAGGTAAAATGAATCATTAAAAATGAACCGGTCGGGAGTCGTGCACGATGTCCTGTTACGTACCTGCAGGACGGCGATAACCAGAGCTGCCACGATCACCCACAGGAGGTTCTTCTTCAGGGAGTTCTCCAGAGCATCATGACAACCCTACAACGAAAGACAATACTATTATATTATATTATTAGTATTGTATATTATTATTAGATTCCATATGAACACTTCACTGGTTGAGTTGTTAAAAGACCTTTTCAAACTTTCCGAGTGGGTTTTAGCAACCATGCGGCTTTTTCTGATTCTTTTAAATTAGATTGAACCTAATGCGCGCTGCTTTTGTGTTGCTGTGCGCCTCGCCTTTATCCGCTCTGAGCGCCTCGCGTTTATTCGCTCTGAGTTCGTGTTCATCCGCTCCGAGCGCCTCGCGTTCATCCGCCATGAGCGCTTCGCGTTCATCCGCTCCGAGTGCCTCGCGTTCATCCGCCCCGAGCGCCTCGCGTTCATCCGCCCCGAGCGCCTCGCGTTCATCCGCCACGAGCGCTTCGCGTTCATCCGCTCCGAGCGCCTCGCGTTCATCCACCACGAGCGCTTCGCGTTCATCCGCTCTGAGCGCCACACTTTGGTGGCAAAGTGTGATGAGGTTGATCCAACCTTGCAAAGCGAAGCAATATGGTTCCTAAACAAAAACATATTTTTCTTGAGTTCTTTCTTGTAAATTTATGACTTTAATGTCAGAAATGTTTCTCTGAATATCCCCCCCCCCCCCCCCCGGCTCTGTCATTTCTTATTTTTTTAACCTACAATGGCACTAATACGCCGTCGTACATTTCCTACAACTGCTGCTTCACATTAAATCGTTCCACTGTGTGTTGTGTGTGTTCTAGGTGTCATCTTTGACTTTATCTCACATACAACACGTCAACCACCAGGTTTACCTGCTGGTGCACTTTGGCAGCGTCCGTCATGGTGCCGACTCCACATTTGGCGGCGACGATCACACAGCAGGAGTCAGGCACAGTTTTTCCATCAGGTCCGAAGTCTCTCCAGTCAGCGCTACTGTTCACACCACAGCATTTGAACTGCAAGTGAGTCAGATGAAAACATTGGACGTGGACGTGCCAGCAGTGTACAGTAAAAGGATGTAACTTGTGTCAACAGATGGTGCCAAGAATAACAGCATCATGTGATGCAGCGCAGACATACAGGATGCAGCAGTGTGATGTGAAGGTGTTGTCAGCAAACAGTGAGTAGGAGAATCAACACTGAACTCACGTCCTCCTGCAGTTTGTCCATGGTGGTCTTGAACTCAGCGGTGCCGTTCTTGTAACCGGAAATCATGTCAGTGAGGCTGTCCTGGACGATGTCTTTGAGCTACGTGGACAGACACAACATGGACGTGAAACCACAGCTTCTGCAGGGTTGTAAACTCAGAAAAAAACGTTAGTAAACTTGTGTTTGGTGGATTATTTCTCTGTTGTATCAATGCTAATGGTCATTGTATTTCACATCGTTGGAAAGCCTGTTTATTTACCTTCACAATGATGTCCAACTTGTAAGGATCATGCATTTGTGGGATGAGCAGCACAGCTGATTATGTGGGGAGCGCCCAAGAAAAATGTTCCAAAATGCTCTGCCAATGGTAAACAGTGTATTCTCCTGTTGGTGTTGACTCTTGTTGTGAGTTGTTTGGTGGATTGGATGATTGAACTCTCTATCAGTAACAAGGAACAAACAAGACATATTGATTCATTTAATCCACCGTCAGGAGCCTCAGTAGCGGTGGAAGATCCATACGCAGCCACAACAGCCTGGCACCTGCAACCAATCCTGGTTGAGGAATGGAACGCCATCCCAGAACAACGTGTGACCAGGTTGGTGACCAGCATGAAGAGGATTTTGGCAAATTGTTCTTGGGCGCTACCCATATAATCTGCTGTGCTGCTCATCCCACAAATGCATGATCCTTACAAGTGTGACATCATTGTGAAGGTCAATAAACAGGCTTTCCAACCATGTAAAATACAATGACCATTAGCATTGTAACCACAGAGAAATAATCCACCAAACACAAATTTCCAAACGTTTTCTTCTGAATTTATTTACTGTAATACTCCAAACAGTCAAACTCTACACTCACTTTGTTTCTGAAGATGTATCCAGCGATCGCAGCTGCAATCTCCACAAGAATGATCAGGAAGAGAAGGACGGCAAACTGGGGAAAAAGAGAAATGAAAGATATTTAAGTGCCTTACATCAAGGTAATTCCTCTTCCAGGCTACATTAGACATGTCTTACACACATTATTCATTCCTTTTTGTTTCTGTCTGCTTTCACAGATACCACACTAGATGTGAGTTACCGTGGTGACCATGCAGTAGTTCTCTTTCCAGGCACCGCAGCAGCCGAAGAAGGCGATGAAGAAGATCACCACACCGACTCCGATGATGACGATGGGAACTCCTGAGGCTGACGCATCCTTGATCTTCAAGCTTCTGTGTAAACCCACCTGAACCAGGATTCCCACGACAATCAATGCCAGGCCACATAACTGCAGGAAACAGAGGGGGGGGAAGTACGGTGGAAGTTTAGGTATACATTTCTCCTCTTTTCATGTCACACACGTGTTTATTTGATTTGAGTCTGCAGATTATCTGGAAACACAAGAGAAGTAAAGAAAGGACAAAACACTTTGAGGCTTAGAAGGAACTGAATACCTCAAAATGTAACCACTACAAAATATATACTGTAATGTTGAAATTGTATTTATTGCACTGAAATATCTGTCCAGAAAGGTTTTGCCATCTCAAAAAAATATAATTTTTTTCCAGGTTCAAAAATGTTCATATAGAAAGTTAGTTTGATTTTGGGGTCAGTCTAATTTGAGCAACTTGATTTATTTAAATTTTTAGATCCAAAATGTACCAAATTAATTTGAGCAACTGGTCTAAAAGTGGTCAGCCATGCTAGTGGCTCTGTGAGGCTAGACTGAGCTAAATGCTAACATGTTCAATCCCATTATGGATGTATAATAAGAAGTGAATACGATGTCGCTGCTCAGCCTTGCTTCCAATTTTTTCCAGTGGCCACTCACGGTATTGCAACAAAACATCCCCCTGCAGCTCAAAAAGTCACCGATGTATCACAACTTTTGTTTTTACAATTTCTAAACAGACGTTTTAATGCCAGAATGGATATATCTGCTTCATCTGAGTCTCTGTGGAGGTAGAAGGAAGTTACCGCTTTTATTGTGGTAGTCTGAGTAACGTGACGTCGTATCCGTTCCGTATGCGTCAACCAAAACAAACCTCAGAGAGTCTAAAACGTTGGAGGGTCGTCGTGGATATGACCTGCACCCTCCCATGTTAAATCCAGCGTGGTAAACACTACACATCCAGTAAAGGATGGAAACACTTTGGGTTTCACACATTGACAGGAAAAGCAGAGCTAGACAGAGCAGAGCTAAAGCTGCATGCTAACTCTGTCACGGACAGGAAACGTTATGGTATGGAGGTAACGTTATGGTATGGTGGTAACGTTATGGTATGGAGGTAACGTTATGGTATGGTGGTAACGTTATGGTATGGAGGTAACGTTATGGTATGGCGGTAACGTTATGGTATGGAGGTAACGTTATGGTATGGCGGTAACGTTATGGTATGGTGGTAACGTTATGGTATGGAGGTAACGTTATGGTATGGAGGTAACGTTATGGTATGGAGGTAACGTTATGGTATGGAGGTAACGTTATGGTATGGAGGTAACGTTATGGTATGGAGGTAACGTTATGGTATGGAGGTAACGTTATGGTATGGCGGTAACGTTATGGTATGACGGTAACGTGGCGGTGGAGCCGGCCGTCGCTCTCGTCTCCGTGGTCAAATGGGCCGACGCTACGACTGTAGAGCACCCTGATACTGACATGTCTGTTCTCTGCATTGAAACGGCCCCGATGGAGCTGACCATGGATGGATAAAGAGAACGGAGCTGACGGGAGAGCTAGAGACCACCTTGGAGAAGTTACAGGAAGTAGACATGTGGGACTACGTCAGCTTTTCAAAATAAGGTGTTAACAAAGGGAACTGTATACAAAATACATCTATGGAAATCAGATTGATGGATTATATTCACCAGAAGTATAAAACATTACATGTATCTTTTCTCCTGGTCTAAGGTTACAAAAGTTAACAAAAATCACAATAAGTTGTAAAATCGAATCACAATACTTAAAAATCGCAACACATATCGATTCGGCACCCAAATATGGTGATAGTATTGAATCGGAAGATAGGTGCATGGTCCCCGCCCTAATGTTTACCATGTAGCGTGTTTACCATGTTAGTTTGGCGTGTTAGCAGCGTGGTAACACGGTACTAAAGTAGGCTGAAGGGAATGTCATTGTTCAGCAGGTATTTCATCATAAAACAAAGGTATTGGGTAAACGGAAATTTGGACCTGATGATGGTGCTAAATAAAAGGTCAGGGGATCGGCAAAGTCCGTAGGATGTATCCTCTGGAGACCATGAGTGGTGCACAGAAAGACCTCCATTACCAGGTGGTTCAATATTTCAATTCTCCCTTTAAATATTCAGTTGTGATTAAATGTTAGATATTCCTGCTTATAAGATTCAAACTTTGCTTCCATACGGACGCCTCGCTCAGACTAAATGATGAAGCACTGATGGAAGGAAGTTGCAACAGTCTTTAGTTCCTGTATGATAGATGTGATACGATCAGGTGGTAAAATGTGATGTTCGTGTGTCACTGCGTTGGGTGAGGTTCATTATCAGGTGGTAGATGGTTCAGTAGATGTGAACACACACAGTGTGTGGGAGGACTGTTTGACCGTGATCCGCTGGGATCAAGTGACTCTAAAGCAAACATCACCGTCCTGTACTCTCAGGGCGGATACACCTGTGGTCGGATCAATTCATCGATTAGTCCGTCAGCAGAAAAATATCTAGTAAATCATGTAATAAATATATTTTTATGGGCTAAACGTCTCTACTGTGACTCCATTGTATGTTTTATTTTAGTGGACATTAAACACACCATAAAGTTTGAACTCTGACTGCATTAGAAACGTATAAAAACTCTCCTGAACAGGCAGAACTGTAAAAAGTGCTTGAAGGCTTATTACCACCATATTTAGTCCGTATTTGAGCATAACTGCTGACAGGTTCTGATCATGTCTTCTATGATGAGGACGTCACTGAAGACAGAATGAGTGGAAACCGACCGCGATGCCAGAAGTACGGTCAACATATGAACTCTGACACTGAGCATAACATACTGATAAATACAGATCATTTATTGTTTGATTATCTATTTATAGTCTTTTATTGACAGGACAGTGGATAGAGTTTTGGAAAGCGGGGAGAGAGGGGCGACATGCGGAACCGGCCACAGGTCGGATTGGAACCCAGGCCGCCGCGGTTTGGACTCAGCGTCGTTATATGGCCCGCTCCACCAGCTGAGCTATCGGGGCGCCCAATTTCATATGTGAAATTACTACATAATTTTCTCTATTACTCAATAAAGTCTATAAAATGTTACGACAAACAGTCCAAAATCCAAAGACTGAGACTAAAAGCAGCTCATCCTGGCAGCAAGTGGAACAGAATAGAGACATCAATTCAGCTCAGGGTAATTATAGACTCTTTATTTTCTGTATTGACTCTCTTAAAGATCCTGTTTGTAACTTCTTCCACGTATAAACCATTGCTGGTCGGTGTCTCATGGTCTCTCGTGTGTCTCCGCTGTTCAGACTCAGACTCCAACACAAACTCCAGTGAAGCACCAAAACCTCTTGGTTGTATCTAGTGAAGCTGTTAAACAGTGTTTGCCGCGGTCGGATGACGCGGGGGAGACCGTAGCTTTGGGGGCGTTTTTAACGCGAGGGGACGCGACGCTTCCCAACATTTGAGGCTTGGTGTGCTGTCCCTAGAAACAAGGCACTCGGCTCCTGATTGGACGAACGCTTTCCCGCCGTTGGCTGCTGCTCCCAGCTTTCATACCGGAACCAGTATGGAGGCTTGTTTGGAAACTTTCTTCTCTTATTTCACGTAAATAGTTCACTGAAATGTGTTTCTGAAAACATTTGAGGCGAGAAATAATCCATGTTGATGAATCTGTCTTTAATTTAGATCAACAACGTTTATTTTAAAAGATCCTCGGGAGTTTGGAGAGGCGGCGAGTCGCGTCGGACGCCCGTGATCTGCATAAAGTAGACAAGCCCTCAACTTTATGCAAATGAGGAGCGGGCGTCGTGACGTCTAGTCTCTCGAATCGCTTACATAGACAATGAACGGGGGGCGTGCAAAAGCACGGAGCCTGTGGACACGGACCATTAGTTTAGCTCTGAGAATATCTAGTGAATGTTCAGTGGACGTTTGTGCAGAAATAACTGCTGCAGCTCCTCCAGACCAACAGAGGTTTCCCGTGTCTTGTGAAGTGACGGGGCTCCGCAGAGAGAAACGTTATCGTCTCCGACCAAAACTCCGGCGTCTCCCCCGTTCCCTCCGGCCGCGGTCGGGAGGCTGAGGCGGGAAAAGCCAACACTAGGATCAGCATTGATTCATGGAGAGACCTTGGTCTGGTCAGCTAACATTACTGCCAAGCAGCTGAAATATAGAGTGATATTGTGCTTTTAGCTGACGTGTGTCTCCTCACTGTGTTGAGCGATGCTCCTTCATGTCTATGTAGAGCGAGCACAAGCGCCAGCAACAGGACGCTGACTTTAGTTGACTTAACGGACACAGGTGAAGCTGTTAACAAGACATTTCTGATTCTTACAAACAGTCTCTATAACATCGGTTAAAAAGCAGTATAGTTGAATCCAGGATCAACACCTGCCAGTTGAACTAGTCTTACTACGCGTCCCTCTGCCAGGGAGTCCATGTTTACGGTTCAGTTTTCATCAGCAGACGGACAAACTGCTGGTTTTCATGAAACCTGGTGGGTTAGGGTGCAGCGTGGGCCGAGGGAGCGGATACATGAGTTATTGTTCACTTTCGTTAACGTTGTCAGATCAGGTGTTTGACCTCAGTGGAGGTCTGCACTCTCCGAGTGTCCTTCTAGTTTCAAATGAAATGCTGACGTCAGGATGAAAAACCGACGTATTTAAAGTGGAAGTGAGACGACTATCAGCCCGGCTGGTGGCGTGTTCTCCACGTGAAGCCCTCGACTGCTCCTTGTCGGCAACACCAATGTCAATATTTGAGCTGGAGTGGAACAGGAGGCTGATGGTTGACGTGGCAGAACATGAAGGAGTGAGCGGAGCAGGCAAACAGAGCAAAGACACACAATAGAATAAAAGAGAATACAATAGAATATAGAATGATAAAAAAATGAAAGTGTTTATCCAAGTTATGTTTTTGCCTTTAGCTCGACCTTCATTTCTTGATGAAAACATAATTTTTTAATAATTAGATTAATCTAGTTGAGAAATAACCGAAGAATGAATCAATAAGGTTTAACCCCCCCCCCCCCCCAGTATAAACATTTAAGACGTCATTTAAAACAAACTATAATATAGTTGTGAGCAGATAAGGACGGTTCTCTTATGGAGACATATCTTTATATTATTATTCATTATCTGTTTATACACCAAACCCCACTTATGAATGCTTGACAAATACATTAATAAACACTTAAAGGTGCTTACATCTACATTATAATGTGTATTATATTGGCGGCGCGGTGGAGTTTGTATCCGGCGTAAAATCCTGAGATCGTTCATCGTGATCAAAAAGTCAACGTGTGGATCGATGATCCGCTGTGGCGACCCCTAACGGGAGCGGCCCATAGACCAACAACAAAATGTGTATTAAATTATAATATACTGCTTA